>NW_027202694.1:0-173067 GCF_024711535.1 Dipodomys merriami
GTTAGGGTGAGGATTAGGTTGAGGGTGGGGGTTAGTGTGAGGTTTACGTTCAGGGTGAGCGTTAGGGTTTGAGTTAGGATGAGGGTTAGGTTTAGGGTGATGTTTCGGGTGAGGGTGAGGGTAAGGGTGAGGGTGAGGGTGAGGGTGATGTGGAAGTATTGGGTTAGGATTAAGGTTAAGGTGAGGGTGAGGTTTATTTTTAGGATTAGGGTTAGGGTTAGGCTGAGGATGAGGGTGAGGGTTAGTGTTATTGTTATTGTTAGTGTTAGGGTTAGGGTTACGGTGAGGGCTAGGGTGAGGGCGAGGGTTAGCGTGAAGGTGAGGGTGAGGGTTTCGGTTAGGTAAGGGTTAGGTTCAGGGTTAGGGTGAGAGTGAGGGATAGGTTGAGGATTAGGTTGAGGGTGAGGGTTAGTGTGAGGGTTAGGTTTAGGGTGAGGGTTAGAGTAAGGGTGAGGGTTAGGTTTAGGGTCATGATTAGGGTGAAAGTGAGGGTTAGGGTGAGGGTTCAGGTGAGGGTTAGGGTTAGGGTGAGGATTACGGTTAGGGTGCAGGTTAGTGTGACGGTGAGGGTTAGGGTTATGTTGAGGGTTAGGCTTAGGGAGAAGGCTAGGGTGAGGGTGTGGTTAGGGTTAGCATTAGGGTTAGGGTTAGGCTTACGGTGAGGGTGTGGTTAGACTTAGGTTTAGGTTTATGATTAGGGTGAGGGTGAGGGTTAGGGTTAGGTTAAGGGTTAGGATAAGGGTGAGGGCTAGGGTCAGGGTGAGTGTTAGGGTGAGGGTGAGGGGGACGGTAAGGGTGTGTGTTTCGGTTAGGTAAGGGTTAGGGTTAGAGTGAGGTTTAGGGTTAGCGTGAGGGTTATGTTTGGGGCTAGGGTGAGGGTTAGGTTTAGGGTGATGTTTAGGCTGAGGGTTAGGGTTAGGGTGAGAGTGACGGTTCTGGCGAGGTGAGGGTGAGGGTGAGGGTGAGGGTTAGGGTGTGGGTGAGGGTTAGGTTTCCAATAAGTTTTAGGGTGATAGTGAGTTTTAGGGTGAGGGTGAGGGCTAGGGTTAGGGTTAGGATTAGGGTGAGGGTTAGCGTTAGGTTTAGGCTTATGGTGAGGTTTAGGATGAGGGTTACGGTTAGGTTGAGGGTTTGGGTTATGGTTTGCGTAAGGGTTAGGTTTAAGGTGAGGGTTAGGGTTAGGTTTAGGGTTAGGGTGAGGGTGATGTTTAGTGTGAGAGTGAGTGTGAGGGTTTCGATTAGGTAAGGGTTAGGTTTAGGGTGAGCATTAGGGTGAGGGTGAAGGTTAGGGTTAGGGTGATTTTTAGGTTTGAGGTTAGGGTGAGGGGTAGGGTTAGGGTGATCTTTAGGCTGAGGGTGAAGGTTAGGGTGAGGGTGACAGTTCCGGTCAGGTGAGGGTTCGTGTGGGGATGAGGGTTAGGTTGTGGGTGAGGGCTAGTGTTCAGGTGAGTTTTAGGGTGATGGTGAGTGTTAGGGTGAGATTGAGGGTTAGTGTTAGGGTTAGGATTATGGTGTGTTTTATCATTAGGGTTAGGGGTAGGGTTAGAGTGAGAATTATTGTGAGGGTGAGTTTAGGGTTAGGGTGAGGATAAGGATTAGGATGAGGGTTAGGGTGAGGTAGAGTGTTAGGGTTAGCATTAGGGTTAGGTTGAGGGTGAGGGTTAGGGTGAGGGTTAGGGTTAGGTTTAGGTACAGGGTGAGAATTAAGTTTAGTGTGAGAGTGAGGGTGAGGGTTAGGGTTAGGGTCATGGTTAGATTTAGGTGAGGATGAGGGTGAGGGTTAGAATTAGATTTAGGGTTAGAGTTAGGGTGTGGGTGAGCATGTGGTTTAGGCTTTGGGTTAGAATTAGGGTGAGGGTGAGCGTGAGGGTTAGGGTTAAGATTAGGATTAGGGTTAGGGTTAGGGTGAGGTTGAGGTTGAGGGTTAGCCTTAGGGTTAGGGTTAGGGTTATTGTGAGGATCAGGGATAGGGTGAGTGTTAGGATGAGGGTGAGGTTGAGGGTTAGGATTAGGGTGAGTTTTAGGGTTAGGGTGAGGGTGAGGGTTAGGGTGAGGTTTAGGGTTAGGGTTTGGGTGATCGTTAGGTTGAGGATTAGGTTTAGGTTTGGTGTAGGGTGTGGGTGAGGGTGAGGGTTAGTATTAGGGTTGGGTGAGGCTTAAGTTTAGGGTGAGGGGTAGGGTGAGGGTGAGGGTTAGGGTGAGGATGAGGGTGAGGGTTTCGGGTAGGTAAGGGTTAGGGTTTGGGTTAGGGTGAGTATTGCGTTAAGGATGAGGGTTAGGTTGAGGGTTAGGGTTAGGGTGAGAGTTAGGGTTGGGGTAAGGGTGAGGGTTAGTGTTAGCATGATGTTTAGAGTGAGGTTTCACGTGACGGTGATTGTGAGGGTGTGGGTGAGGTTTTGTGGTAGGGTTAGGGTTAGTGTGAGGGTTAAGATTAGCGTTAGGGTAAGGATTAGGGTTAGTGTGAGGGGTAGGTTTAGGGTTAAGGTGAAAGTGAGGGTTAGTGAGAGGTTAGGGCTATGGTTATGTTTAGGGTTAGTGTGAGGATCGGGGTTAGGGTGAAGATTAGCTTGAGGTTGAGGGTTAGGGTTAGATTTAGGATTAGGCTGAGAGTTAGGGTGAGGGTTAGGGTTAGGGTGAGGGTTAGGATTAGGATTAGGGTGAGAGTTACTGTTAGGATGAGGATTAGGGTTAGGATTAGAGTTAGGGTGAGTTATAGGGTTAGGTTTAGGGTTAGGTTGAGAGTTTCGGTTAGGATTAGGGTTAGGGTTATTGTTAGGGTTAGTAGTAGGGTGAGGGTGAGGGCTAGCATTAAGGTTAGGGTTAGGGTGAGGGAGGGGGTGTGGTTTAGGTTTAGTATTAGGGTTAGGGTTAGTGTTAGGATTAGGGTAAGGGTTAACCTGAGGGGTATGGTTAGGGTTTGGGTGAATGTTAGTGTTAGTGTGAGAATTAGGTTTAGGGTTAGAGTTAGGGTTAGTATAAGGATAAAATTTAGGCTGAGGGTTAGGGTGAGGGTAAGGGTTCGGTTTAGGGTGAGGGTTAGGGTGTGGGTTAGAATTAGGTTTAGTGTGAGGGTTAGAGTGATGGTGAGGGTTAAGGTCAGAGTGAGGGTTAGGTTTAGGGTTAGGATGAGGGTTATGGTTACGGTTAGGTTTAGGGTGAGGGTTAGGGTGAAGGGGAGGATTAAGGTTAGGGAGAGGGTTAGGTTTAGTGTGACGGATTGTGTTAGGGTTAGAGTTAGGCTTAGTATGAAGATAAAGTTTAGGGTGAGGGTTAGAGTGAGGGTGAGGGTAAGGTTTATCGCGTGGTTAGGGTGAGGATTAGGGTTATGTTTAGGGCTAGGGTTAGGGTGAGTGTTAGGGTTAGGGTGATGTTTAGGGTGAGGGTGAGGGTTAGGGTGAGGGTGAGGTTGAGGGTGAGGGTTAGGTTTAGGGTGAGGGTGAGGGTGAGGGTTAGGATTAGGGTTAGGTTTAGGGTTAGGCTGAGGGTGAGGGTGAGGTTTAGGGTTAGGGTTAGGGTTAAGGTAAGTGTTAGGTTTAGGGTGAGGGTTAGTGTTAAGGTTAGGGTGATGATTAGGGTTAGGGTTAGGTTTAGAGTGAGGTTTAGGTTTAGGGTTAGGGTGAGTGTGAGTTTTAGGGTGAGGGTTAGGGTGAGGGTTAGGGTTAGGGTTAGGGTTAGGGTGAGGGTGAGGGTTAGGGTTAGGGTGAGGGTGAGGGTTAGGGTTAGGGTTAGAGTTAGTGTGAAGTTTAGGGTGAGGGTTAGGGTTAGGGTTAGGGTAAGGGTTAGGGTCAGACTGAGGGTTAGTGTTACCTTAGGGTGAGGTTTAGGATTAGGGATAGGGTTAGGGTTAGGGTAAGGCTTTGAGTTAGATTTAGGGTAAGGGTTATGGTTAGGGTGAGGGTGAGTGTTAGGGTTAGGGTTAGGGTGAGGGTGAAGGTTCGGTTGAGGCTGAGGGTTAGTGTGAGGGTGAGGTTTCTGGTGAGGATGAGGGTTCAGGTGAGGGTGAGGTTTACGGTGTGTGTTTGTGTTAGGTTTAGGGTGAGGGTCAGGGTGACGGAGAGGGTTAGGTTGTAGGTGAAGTTTAGGGTTAGGGTTAGTGTGAGGGTTAGGGTTAATGTTAGGGTGAGGGGTAGGGTGAGGGGTAGGGTTAGGGTTAGGGAGTAGTTTAGGGATAATGTGAAGATTAGGGTTAGGGTTAGAGTTAGGGTTATTATGAGGATAAAGTTTAGAGTGTGTGTTAGGGTGAGGGTTAGGGTTAGATTTAGGGTGAGAGTTAGGGTGAGGTTTAGGTATAGGGTTAGGTTTAGGGTGAGGGTGAGGGTGATGTTTATTGTAGGGTTAGGGTGAGGGTTAAGTTTAGGGTGAGTGTGAGGGTTTGGTTTAGGATTAGGTTTAGAGTTAGGGTTAGTCTTAGGGTGAGGGTGACGTTGAGGTTGAGGGTTAGGGTTAGGGTGAGGGTTATGGTTGTGGTTAGGTGATGGTTAGGTTTAGGGTGATGTTTAGGTTGAGGGTGAGGGTTAGGGTGAGGGTCAGGATTCGGGTGAGGTTGAGTGTTCAGTGAGGATGAGGGTTAGGGTGTGGGTGCGAGTTAGGGTCCGGGTATGTTTTAGGGTGACGGTGAGGTTTAGGGTGAGGGTGAGGGTTAGGGTTAAGTTTATTTATAGGGTTAGTGTTAGTGTGAGGATAAAGGTTGGGGTGAGGTTTAAGGTGAGTTTGAGGGTTAGGTTTAGCATTAGGGCTAGGTTGAGGTTTACGGTGAGGGTTAGGGTTAGGGCGAATTTAGGGTTAGAGTTATGGTGAGTCTTATTGTTAAGATTAGGGTTTGTGTTAGGGTTAAGGTTATTGTTAGGGTTACGGTTAGGGTTAGGGTGAGTGTGAGGGTGAGTGTTAGGGTTAAGGTTAGGGTTAGTGTGAGAGTTAGGGTTAGAGTTAGGGTTAGTATGAGGATAAAGGTTAGGGTGAGGGTTAGGGTTAGGGTTAGGGTTAAGGTTAGGTTTAGGGTGAGGGTTAGGGTTAGGGTGATGCTTAGGGTGAGGGTGAGGGTTAGGGTGAGGGTGAGTTTGAGGGTGAGGGTGAGGGTGAGGATGACGGTGATGGTTAGGTTTAGGGTGAATGTGAGAGTTAGGTTTAGGATTAGGGTTAGGTTTAGGGTTAGGCTGAAGTTGAGGATGAGGGTGAGGGTTAGGGTTAGTTTGAGGGTTAGGGTGAAGGTGAGTTTGAGGGTGAGGATTAGGGTGAGGGTGACGGCGAGGGTGAGGGTTAGGGTTAGGATTAGGGTTATGGTTAGGGTTAGTTAGGGTGAGGATGAGGGTGAGGGTTAGGATTTGGGTTATCGTTAGGGTGAGGGTTAGCGTTACGGTTAGGGTAAGGATTAGGGTTAGGGTGAGAGTTAGGTTTAGGGTTAGGTTGAGGTTTAGGTTTAGGGTTACGTTTAAGGTGAGGGTTAGGGTTTGGGTTAGGGTGAGGTTTAGGGTAAGGGATAGCGTTAGGGTGAGGGTTAGGGTTAGGTTTAGGGTTAGGTTGAGGGTGAGGGTGAGGGTTAGTGTTAGGGTTAGGTTTAGGGTGAGGGTTAGAATGTGGGTGAGGGTTAGCGTTAGGGTGAGGGTTAGGTGACCCTGAGGGTTAGGGTGAGGGTGAGGGTTAGGGTTAGGGTTAGTGTGAGGGTTAGTGTTAGGGTTAGGTTTAGGGTTAGGGTGAGGATTAAGGTGAGGGTTAGGGTTAGTGTTAGGGTGAGGGTTATTGTTAGTGTGAGGGTTAGGGTTAGGTTTATGCTTAGAGTTAGTATATGGTTAAAGGTTCGGTTGACGGTTAGGTTGAGCCTTAGGGTTAGGGTTAGATTTAGGTTGAGGGATAGGATGAGGTTTAGGGTTAAGCTTAGGTTTAGGGTGAGGGTGAGAGTTAGTGTTAGGGTTAGGGTGAGGGTTAAGGTTAGGTTGAGGGCTAGTGCCGTGGACTGGCTCTGTCGGGACGACGGAGGATACTTAGGGGAGGAACCTGGAATAGGGGGGGAGATGACAAACAGACAACTCACACACACGAGGAGTGGATGCTGAGTGCGATTTAATGCAGAGGATAACAAACTTTTATAGCAAAAAGTCTCCATAAGAAAAGGGCAAAAGGTTACACAATCTTGTTACAGGGCTTCATTCTTGGATGGTCACCAGCTGGTCGCCTGAAAGGGCAAAAGTTTACACAATCTTGCTGCAGGGCTTCATTCCTGGGTGGTCACCAGCTGGTCACCTGAAAGGCACTTGTTTCCGGCTTATCTCTAAGAAATATAATGGGTTTCCATGTTTGTCACCATCTATAGAGGCCTTAATTGTCCCATAAGATTTTTCCTGTTCCTTTTTTAATAGTAAGGTCATAGAGGCCTAGATCTAGAAAGTCTCTTAGTAAATGAAAGAGAATAACAGGAAGTTCTTTCTCCCAAGTAGTTATCTCAGCAATTGCTATACATTCTTTCTGTTCTAGCCGCACCTACAGCTTCTTGTAAATCTCTTACAGACAATTCCTTCTGCTGAAGTGACTTGGTGAAACCCCCAATACTATTTGCTTATGACTTGTCTACTAGCGTCGATAAGAGGGCTTCCAGGGTAGCACTTAACTCTGGTGAGTTAGTCATATTTTTAAGACACTCATCATATATTGGAGTCGTCAACACTCTTAAGAAAGAGCTTTGAGTAAGGGAACGTTGACAATGAGTAAGTACAAAGAGCAGTAGAAACAGTAAAAGATTAATAGGCACTCTTATACAGTGAGGAAAAGAAAGGCAGAAACACATTTTTCCCAGGGATTTGCCAGCCTTTCCAGGAGTAGGCCTCTTAGAAGCTCTATTCTCCGAGGTAGACTTTGGTGAAATCCCAATACTCAGAGATGGATCTCTGAAGCCCCATTCTCAGGTCTGAAAGCTGGTTTTCCATGCTAAGCAGACTCCACTGGAGTAGGTATGGCAGGCTAGGGTGAGGGTGAGGGTTAGGTGAGGGTGAGGGTGAGGTTTACGGTTAGGTAAGAGATAGGGTTAGGTTTATGGTGAGGATTAGGGTGAGGGTGAGGGTTAGGATGAGGGTTAGCGTTAGGGTGAGGTTTAGGGTTAGGGTTAGGGTTATGTTTAGGGTGAGGGTGAGGGTTAGGGTGAGGGTTACGGGGAGGGTTAGGGTTATGGTGAGGGTTAGCATTAGGGTGAGAGTTAGGATCAGAGTTAGTGTGAGGGGGAGGGTTAGGGTTCGGGTCGGAGTTAGGGTTAGTGTGAGGTTTAGGGTTAGGGTTAGGGATAGTGTGAGCATAAGGGTTAGGGTGAGGGTTAAGTTGAAGGTGAGGGTTAGGGTTAGTGATAGGTTTAGGGTGAGGTTTAGGGTTAGGGTGAGTGTTAAGGTTAGGGTTAGGGTGATGGTTAGGTTTAGGGTGAGAGTTAGGGTTAGTATTGGTGTTAGGGTGAGTTTTAGCGTTAGGTTTAGGGTTAGGATGAGGGTTAGGGATAGGATTAGTTTTAAGGTTAGGGTTAGGGTTATTGTTAGGGTTAGGGTTAGGGTTAGGGTTGGGGTGAGGGTGAGGGTTAGCATTAGGGTTAGGGTCACGGTTAGGGTTAGGCTGAGGGGGAGGGGGAGAGTGTGGGTGAGGTTTAGGTTTAGGGTTAGGTTTAGGGTTAGTGTGAGGGCTAGGGTGAGGGTGAAGTTTTGGGTGAGGGTGAGGGTGAGGGTAACGGTTTCGGATAGGTAAGGGTTAGGCTTATTGTTAGAGTGAGGATTTGTGTGAGGGTTAGTATTAGGGTGAGGGTTAGAGTTACAGTTTTGGTGAGGGTTAGGGTTAGAGTGAAGTTTAAAGTATGGCTGAGGATTAGGGTGAGTGTTAGAGTTCGGGTGATGTTGAGCGATCGGGTGTGGGTAAAGTTTAGCGTAAGGATGAGGGTCAGGGTGACAGTGAGGGTTAGGGTGACTGTGAGAGTTAGGGTTAGGGTTAGGGTTAGGTTGAGGGTAATAGTTAGGGTGAGGGTTAGGATGAGGGTAAGGGTTAGGGTTAGCGTTAGTGTTAGGTTGAGGGTTAGGGTGAGGGTTAGGGTTAGGGTTAGGGTGAGGGTTAGGTTTAGGGTTAAGGTTACTGTGAGGGTGAGGGTGAGGGTGAGGTTTAGCGTTAGGGAGAGGGTGAGGGTTAGGGTGAGAGTGAGGGAGAGGGTGAGGGTTTCGTTTAGGTAAGGGTTATGGTTAGGGTTAGGGTGAGGATTAGGGTGAGGGTGAGGTTTAGGTTGAGGGTTAGTGTTCGTGTGAGGGTTAGGGTTAGGGTTAGATTTAGGGTTAGGGTTAGGGTGAGGTTTTGATTGAGGGTGACGGTTAGTTTGTCGGTTAGGGTTAGGGTTAGGGTGACAGTGAGGGTTAGCGTGATGGTGAGGGTTAGGGTTAGGTTGGGGGTGAGGGTTACGGTTAGGGTGAGGGTGAGGATTAGGGTTAGGGTTAGGCTGAGAGTGGAGGTGAGGATGAGCCTGAGGGTGAGGGTTCAGGTTAGTTTTATGTTGAGGGCTAGGGTGAGGGTGAGGGTTCGGGTGATGGTTAGGGTGAGGGTGAGGGTTTTAGTTAGGAAAGGCTTAGGGTTAGGGTTAGGGTGAGGATTAGGGTTAGGGTGAGGTATAAGGTGAAGGTTAGGGTTGGGGTGAGGGTTAGGGTTATGGTTATGTTTAGGCTGAGGATTTGGGTGAGGGGTAGGATTAGTGTTAGGGTGAGTGTTAGGGTTAGTGTGAGGGTTAGGGTTAGGGTTACAGTTAGGGTTAGTGTGAGCTTAAAGTTTAGGGTGGGGGTTAGGGTGAGGGGGAGGGTACGTGTTATGGTGAGGGTTAGGGTGAGGGTTAGGGTGAGGGTTAGAATGGGAGTACAGCTTAGGGTGAGGGTGAGGGTTAGGGTGAGGTTGAGGGTTAGGGTTAGGGTGAGGGTGAGGGTTAGGGTGAGGGTGAGGTTGAGGGTGAGGGTTAGGTTCAAGGTGAATGTGAGCGTTAGGGTTAGGATTAGGATTAGGTTTAGTGTTAGGCTGAAGTTGAGGGTGAGGGTAAGGGTTTGAGTTAGGGTTAGGGTGAGGGTTAGGGTTCCTTTGAGGGTTAGGATGAAGGTGAGTTTGAGGGTTAGGATTAGGGTGAGGGTGACGGTGAGGGTGAGGGTTAGAGTTAGGATTATTGCTATGGTTAGTGTTAGGGTTAGGGTGATGGTGAGGGTGAGGGTGAAGGTTAGAGTTAGCTTTAGGTTGAGGGTTAGGGTTAGGGTTAGCGTAAGGAATAGGGTTAGGGTGAGTGTTAGGCTTAGAGTTAGATTGAGGTTTAGGGTTAGGGTTAGGTTTAGGGTGAGGGTTAGGGTTATGGTTAGGGTGAGGTTTCGGCTTATGGTGACGGGTGGGTTTAGGGTTAGGGTAAGGGTTAGGGTTAGGATGAGGGTTAAGGTGAGGGTTAGGGTTAGGATTTGTGTTAGGGGTAGGTTTAGGGTGAGGGGTAGTTTTAGGGTTAGGATGAGGGTTAGTGTTAGTGTGAGGGTTAGGGTTAGGGTTAGACAGGGTTACTGTATGGTTACAGGTTAGGGTGAGGGTTAGCGTGAGGGTGAGTGTTATGGTCATAGTTAGGGTTAGGGTGAGGGTGAGGGTGAGAGCTAGGTTTAGGGAGAGGGTTAGTGTGAGTGTTAAGTTTAGGGTACTGATTAGCGTGAGGGTTAGGGTTACGGTGAGGGTGATATTTAGGTTTAGATTTAGGGTTTAGGGTTAGGGTTAGGGTTACGGTGAGGGGGATATTTAGGTTTAGATTTAGGGTTTAGGGTTAGGGTTAGGGTTAGGGTGAGGGTGAGGATTAGGGTTAGGGTTTGGGTGAGTTTGAGGTTGAAGGTTAGAGTTAGGGTTAGGGTGAGGGTTAGGGTTATGTTGAGGGATAGTGTGAGGGTGAGATTGAGGGTGAGGGTGAGGGTTTTGTTTAGGTAAGGGTTAGGGTGAGGATTAGGTTTTGTGTGAATGTGAGGTTGAGGGTTAGGGTAACGGTGAGTGTTATGGTAGGGGATAGGGTGAAGGTTAGGGTTAGGGTTTTGTTAAGGTGAGTGTGAGGGTTCGGGTTCGGGTGAGGGTTAGGTTGTGGGTGAGGGTTAGGTTTCGGCTGAGTGTTAGGGTGACGATGAGGTTTAGGGTGAGGGTGAGGGTTAGGTTTCGTCTGAGTGTTAGGGTGATGATCAGGTTTAGGGTGAGGGTGAGGGTTAGGGTTATGGTTACTGTTAGGGTTCGGGTTCAGGTGGGGGGTAGGGTTAGGGTTAGGGTCAGGGTTAGGGTTAGGGTTAGGTTTAGGGTGATATTTAGTGTGAGGGTGAATGTTAGGGTGAGGGTGATGGTTAGGGTTAGGTTTAGGTTTAAGTTTAGGGTGAGGGATAGGTATAATATCATGGTTAGGGTTAGGGTTAAGGTGAGTGTAAGGGTTCGGTTGAGGATTCGGGTGACGTTGAGTGTTAGGGTTTGGGTGAGGGTTAGCGTTAGGGTGCATATTAGGGTTAGGGTTAGGGACAGGGTTTTGTTGAGTTTAAGGGTTAGGGTGAGGTTTAGGGTGAGGGTGGGGTTTAGGGTTCGGGTTAGGGTGAGGGTTAGCGTGAGAGTTTGGGTTAGCGTTAGGGTTAGGGTCAGGGTTAGGGTTAGGCTGAGGAGGAGGGAGAGAGTGTGGGTGAGGTTTTGGGGTAGGGTTAGCGTTAGGGTTAGTGTGAGGGCTAGGGTGAGGGTGAAGTTTTGGGTGAGAGTGAGGGTGAGGTTAAGGGTTTCTGTTAGGTAAGTGTTAGGGTGAGGATTAGGATGCAGGTGAGGGTTAGTGTTAGGGTGAGGGTTAGCATTACTGTTTTTGTGAGCATTAGGTTTAGAGTAAGGGTTAGAGTATAGGTGAAGGTTAGGGTGAATGTTAAGGTTCGGGTGATGTACAGCGATCGGGTGTGGATGAGGTTTAGGGTTAGGGTGACAGTGAGGGATAGTGTGACAGTGAGGGTTAGGGTTAGGGTTGTGGTTAAGTTGAGGGTAAGGGTTAGAGTGAGGCTTAGGGTGAGGGTAAGGGTTAGGGTTAGCGTTAAGGTTAGGGAGGGTTAGGGTTAAGGTGAGGGTTAGGGTGAGGGTAAGTGTTAGCGTTAGGGTTACTGTGAGGGTGAGGGTGAGAGTCAGTGTTAGGGTTATGGTTAGGGTGAGGGTTAGGTTGAGAGTGAGGGTGAGGGTGAGTGTATTGGTTAGGTAAGGGTTATGGTTTTGGGTTAGGGTGAGGATTAGGGTGAGGGTGAGGTTTAGGTTGAGGGATAGGTGAGGGTTAGGGTTAGGGTTAGAGTGAGGGTTAGGGTTACTGTGATGTTTAGGTTGAGTCTGAAGGTTGGGGTGAGATTGAGGGTTCGGTTCGGGGGAGGTTTGGGGTGAGTGTGACGGTTAGTTTGTGGATTAGGGTTAGGATTAGGTTGAGGGTTAGGGTGACAGTGAGAGTTAGAGTGAGGATGAGGGTTAGGGTTAGGTTGAGGGTGAGGATTAGGGTTAGGTTGAGGATGAGGGTGAGGGTTTGGGTGAGTGTGAGGGTTAGGGTTAGGGTAAGGTTTATTGTGAGGTTAAAGTTTAGGGTTAGGTTTAGGGTGAGGGTGAGGTTAAGTATTATGGTTAGGGTTAGGGTGAGGGTTAGGGCGAGTGTTAGGGTTGGAATGAGGGTTATAGTTAGGGTTAGGGAGAGGGTTAGGGTGAGAGTACTGCTTAGGGTGAGGGTGAGTTTTAGGGTGAGGATGAGGTTGAGGGTGAGTGTTATGGTGACGGTGAGGGTGACGGTGACAGTGAGGGTTAGGTTTAGGGTTAGGGTTAGGGTTATGGTTAAGGTTAGTGTCAGGTTGAGTTTTAGGGTGAGGGTGAAGGTGAGGGTTAGGTTTAGGATTAGGCTTAGGTGTTTGGTAAGGCTTAGAGTGAGTGTGATGGTGAGGGTCAGAGTTAAGTTTAGGGTGAGGGTTAGGGTTAGCGTTAGGCTTAGGTTGAGGGTGAGGGTTAGGTTGAGGGTGATGGAGAGGGGGAGGGTGAGGGTGAGGGTTAGGTTTAGGGTTAGGGTTAGGGTAAGAGTTAGGTTTAGAGTGAGGGTTAAATTTAGGGTTAGGATTAGGGTGAGGGTGAGGGTGAAGGTGAGGTTAGGGTTATGGTGAGGTTTAGGTTTAGGGTTACAGCTACGGTGAGGGTGTGGGTTAGGGTGAGTTTGAGGGTGAGGGTGAGGTTTTCACTTAGGTAAGGATTAGGGTTAGGGTAAGTGTTAGGGTTAGGCTGAGGGTTTGAGTTAGGTTTAGGTTTAGGGTGAGGGTTAGTGTTAGGGTGATGGTGAGGGTGAGGGTTAGGGTTAGGGTGAGGATAAAGGTTAGGGTGAGAGTTAGGGTGAGGGTGAGGTTTAGGGTTAGTGTTAGGTTTAGTGTGAGGGTTAGTGTGAGGTTTAGGGTTAATGTGAGGGTGAGCGTGAGGGTGAGGTTTTGGCTTAGGGTTAAGGTTAGGGTGAGATTTAGGGTTAGGGTTAGGGTTAGGGTAAGGGTGAGAGTTAGGTTGAGGGTTATGTTTGTGGTTAGGGTTAGGGTTAGTGTTAGGGTGAGGGTTAGTGTTAGGTTTAGGGTTAGGGTGAAGTTGAGGGTAAGGCTTAATGTGACGTTTAGGTTTAGGGTGAGGGCTCCGGTGATGGTGAGTGTTAGGGTGAGTGTGAGGGTGAGGGTGAGGGTTTCCATTAGGTAAGGGTTAGGGTTATGGTTAGGGTGAGGATTAGGATTAGGGTGACGTTTAGGATGAGGGTTAGGGTTAGGGTGAGGCTGAGGGTTAGGGTGAGGGTTAGGGTTACGGTGAGGGTGAGGGTGAGTTTTAGGGTTAGGGTTAGGGTGAGGTTTAGGTTTACGGTGAGGGCTACGGTGAGGGTGTGGGTTAGGGTGAATGTGAGGGTGAGGGTGAGGTTTTCAGTTAGGTAAGTATTAGGGTTAGGTTTAGCGTGAGGATTAGTTTGAGGATTAGGGTTATGGTTAGATTGAGGGTTAGGTTTAGGGTGATGTTTAGGGTTAGGCTGAGGGTTAGGGTCAAGGTGACAGTTCAGGTGAGGGTGAGCGTGAGGTTGAGGGTTAGGGTTTGGTTTAGGGTTAGGTTTATGGTGAGGGTTAGGGTGACAGTGAGGGTTAGGGTGACGGTGAGGGTTAGGGTTAGGGTTAAGGTGAGGGTGAGGGTTAGGGTTAGGTTTAGGGTGAGGTTTAGGTTGGGGGGTAGGATTAGGGTTAGGGAGAGGGTTAGGGTTACTGTGAAGGTTAGCTTTAGGGTTAGAGTTAGGGTTAATATGAGGATTAAGCTTAGGTCAGTTTTAGAGTGAGCATAAGGGTAAGGTTTATCCTTAGGGTTAGGGAGAGTGTTAGGGTGAGGGTTACGGTTAGGGTTAGGGTGAGGGTGAGGGTGAGGGTTTGGGTTAGGTTTAGTGTGAGGGTTAGTGTTAGGGTTAGGGTAAGAGGTAGGTTTAGATTGAGGGTTAAATTTAGGTTTAGGATTACAGTGCGGGTGAGGGTGAGGGTGAGGTTTAGGTTTAGGGTTATGGTGAGGTTTAGGTTTAGGGTTAGAGCTACGGTGAGGGTGTGGGTTAGGGGGAGTGTGAGGGTGAGGGTGAGGTTTTCATTTAGGTAAGGATTAGGGTTAGGGTTAGGGTGAGGATTAGGTTGAGGGTGAGGATTAGTTTCAGTGTTAGGGTTAGGGTGAGGGTTAGGATTAGGGTTAGATTGTGGGTTAAGATTAGGGTGATGTTTAGGGTGAGGCTGAGGGTTAGGGTGAGGGTGACGGTTAGTGTGAGGCTGAGGGTGAGGGTTAGGGTCTGGTTTAGGGTTAGGTTTATGATGAGGTTTAGGGTGACGGTGAGGATTAGGTTGAGGGTGAGGATTAGGGTTAGGTTTAGGGTTAGGGTTGGGGTTAGGTTTAGGGTGACAGTGAGGTTGAGGGGTAGGATTAGGGTTAGGGAGAGGGTTAGGGTTATTGTGACGGTTACCGTTAGGGGTAGAGTTAGGGTTAGTATGAGGATAAAAGCTTAGGGTAAGTTTTATGGTGAACGTGAGGGTAATTTTTATCGTTAGGTTTAAGGTGAGGGTTAGGGTGAGGGTTAGGGTTAGGGTTAGGGTTAGGGTTAATTTTAGGGTGAGGGTTAGGTTAGGGTTAGGTTTAGGGTGAGGGATAGGGTTTGGTATAGGGTGAGGGATAGGGTTAGTGTTAGGGTGAGGATTAGGGTTAGGGTTAGGTTTAGTGTTAGGGTTAGGGTTAAGGTTAGGGTGACATTTAGGGTGAGGTGTAGAGTTAGGGATAGGGTAAGGTTTAGCGTTAGGGTGAGGGTTTGGTTCAGTGTTAGGTTTAGGTTGAGGGTGAGGGTGAAGGTGAGGTTTATCATTAGGGTTACAGTTAGGGTGAGAGTTAGTGTGAGGGTTATGGTTAGGGTTAGTGTGAGGGTTAGGGTTAGGTTGCGGTTTAGGTTTAAGGTTAGGGTTAAGGTGAGGTTGAGGTTGAGCGTTAGGGTTAGGGTTAGTGTGAGGATAAGGGTTAGGGTGCGGGATAGTGTGAGGGTTAGGGTTAGGGTTAGGGGAAGTGTTAAGGTTAGAGTGAGAATTAAGTTTAGTGTTTTGGTTAAAGTGAGGGTGAGGGTTTGGGTTAGGGTTAGTGTGAGGATAAGGGTTAGGGTGAGGTTTAGGGTGAGGGTGAGGGTTAGGGTTAGTGTTAGGGTGAGGCTGAGGGTTCGGATTAGGGTGAGGGTAAGGGTTAGGGTTAGGCTGAGGGTTAGGGTTAGTGTTAGGGTTAGAGTGAGGGTGAGTGTGAGGGTTAGGGTTAGGGTTAGGGTGAGGGTTAGGTTTAGGTTTAGGTTTAGGGTTAGGGAGAGGTTTAGGGTAAGGGTCAGGGTTAGGGTTAGGTTTAGGGTGACAGTGAGGTTGAGGGGTAGGATTAGGGTTAAGGAGAGGGTTAGGGGTAGTGTGATGGTTAGCATTAGGGTTAGAGTTAGGGTTATTGTGAGGATAAACGCTTAGGGTGAGTTTTATGGTGAACGTGAGGGTAAGCTTTATCCTTAGGTTTAGCTTGAGGTTTAGGGTTAAAGTTAGGGTTAGGGTGAGTGTGATGTTGAGGGTGAGGGCCAGCGTTATGGTGAGGGTTCGGTTCAGGGTGAGGGTGAGGGTTAGCGTGGGGATTAGGGTTAGGTTTAGGGTTAGGGTGAAGTGAGAGTGAGGGTTAGGGTTAGGGTGAGTGTGAGGGGTAGGATTAGTTTGAGGGTTATGGTGAAGTTGAGGTTGACGGTGATGGTTAGGGTGAGGGTGACAATGAGGGTTTGGGTTAGGGTTAGGATGAGGGTCAGGGTGAGTGTGAGAGTTATGGTTAAGTTTAGGGTGAGGGTGAGGTTGAGGGTTAGGTTTAGGGTTAGGGTTAGGGTAAGGGTTAGCATTAGGGTGAGGGTTAGAATTAGGGTTAGGGTGTGGGTTAGGATTAGGGTTAGGATAAGAGTTAGGGTTAGGGTGAGAGTTAGTGTTAGTGTTAGTGTGAGGGTTAGGTTTAGGGTTAGGCTTAGAGTGAGGCTTACCTGAATCCTTAAACGACTAAATTTAAACAAAAAATAGAGTGAGGTTTATGGTGAGGGTTAGGGTTAGTGTTAGGTTTATGGTAAGGATTAGGGTTAGGATGAGGGTTAGGGTTAGGGTTAGGGTGAGGGTTATGGTTAGGGTTAGTTTTAGGTTGAGGTTTAGGCTTGGGTATAGGGTGAGGGATAAGGTTAGTGTTAGGGTGAGGATTAGGGTTAGGGTTAGGTTTAGGGTTAGGTTTAGGGTTAGGGTGAGGGTGAGTTTTAGGGTGAGGGGTAGGGTTAGGGTTAGGGTAAGGTTTATTGTTTGGGTGAGGGTTTGGTTCAGTGTTAGGTTTAGGTTGAGGGTGAGGGTGAAGGTGTGGGTTAGGGTTAGGGTTACGGTTATGGGTGAGAGTTAGTGTGAGGGTTATGGTTAGGTTTAGTGTAAGGGTTAGGGTTAGGGGGAGGGTAAGGTTTAATGTTATTGTTAGGGTGAGTTTGAGTTTGAGCGTTAGGTTTAGGGTTAGTGTGAGGATAAGTTTTAGGGTGCGGGTTAGTGTGAGGGTTAGGTTTAGGGTTAGGGTAAGTGTTAAGTTTAGAGGATTAAGGTTAGTGTTAGGGTTAGAGTGGGGGTGAGGGTGAGGGTTAGGGTTTTGGTTAGGGTTAGTGTGAGGATAAGGGTTAGGGTGAGGTTTAGGGTGAGGGTGAGTGTTAGGGTTAGCATTAGGGTTAGGGTGAGGGTTAGGGTTATGGTTAGTTTTGGGGTGAGTCTGAGGGTTTGGATTAGGATTAGGGTAAGGGTTAGGGTTAGGCTGAGGGTTAGTTTTAGGTTTAGGGTTAGGCTGAGGGTTAGGGTTAGGTTTA
Source organism: Dipodomys merriami (assembly GCF_024711535.1). NCBI lineage: Eukaryota > Metazoa > Chordata > Mammalia > Rodentia > Heteromyidae > Dipodomys > Dipodomys merriami. The sequence continues at coordinate 16,391 of NW_027202694.1, forward strand.
GGGTTAGGGTGAGGGTGAGGGTTAAGGTGAGGGTGAGGCTGAGGGTCAGGGTCAGGGTTAGGGTTAGGGTGAGTGTTAGGGTTAGGGTTAGGTTTAGGGTTAAGTAGAGGTTTAGGGTGAGGGTGAGGGTTAGGGTTAGGTTTAGGGTGACAGTGAGGTTGAGGGTTAGGATTAGGGTTAGGGAGAGGCTTAGGGATAGTGTGACGGTTAGCCTTAGGGGTTGAGTTAGGGTTAGTATGAGGATAAAATCTTAGGGTGAGTTTTATGATGAACGTGAGGGTAAGGTTTATCATTAGGTTTAGGGTGAGAGTGAGGGTTAAGGTGAGGGTGAGTGTGAGAGTGATGGTGAGGGTTCCGTTCAGGGTGATGGTGATGGTTAGGGTGAGCTTTAGGGTTAGGATTAGGGTTAGGGTGAGGTTGAGGGTGAGGGTTAGGTTGAGGGTGAGGGTGAGGGTTAGGGTTAGTTTGAGGGTTATGGTGAAGGTGAGGTTGAAGGTGAGGGTTAGGGTGAGGGTGACAGTGAGGGTGTGGATTAGGTTTCGGATTAAGGTCAGGGTGAGTGTGAGAGTTATGGTTAGGTTTAGGGTGAGGGTGAGGGGTAGGGTTAGGTTTAGGGTTAGGGTTATAGTTAGGGTAAGGTTTAGCTTTAGGGTGAGGGTTAGAGTTAGTGTTAGGGTGAGGGTTAGGGTTAGGGTTATGATAAGAGTTAGGGTTAGGGTGAGGACTAGTGTGAGGATTAGGGTTAGGCTTATTTTAAGAGTGAGGTTTACGGTTATGGTGAGGGTAAGGGTTTGGGTTAGTGTGACGGTTAGGTTTAGGGTTAGGGTGCGGGTGAGGTTGACGTTTAGGATTAGGTTTAGTGTTAGGGTGAGGGTTAGTGTGAGTTTAGGGTTAGGGTTAGGGTAACTATTAGGGTTAGGGTGAAGATTAGGGTTAGGGTTAGGTTTAGGGTGATGGTGAGGGTAAGGGTTAGGTTTAGGGTTAGGGTTAGTGTGAGGATAAGGGTTAGGGTGAGCGTTAGGGTGAGGGTGAGGGTTATGGTTAGCGTTAGGTTTAGGCTGAGTTTTAGTGTTAGGGTTAGGGTTAAGTTGCGGGTTAGGGTGAGGTTTAGGATTATGGTTAGGTTAAGGGTTAGGGTTTGGGTGAGAGTTAGGGTTAAGCTTAGTGTTAGGTTGAGGGTGAGGGTCTAGGGTAAGGTTTAGGGTTAGGTTGAGATTTAGGTTTAGGGTGAGGGTTAGGGTAAGGGTAAGAGTTAGGGTGAGCGTTAGGGTTAGGGTGAGGTTGAATATTAGGGTGAGGGTGAGGTTAAGGGTGAGGGTTAGGGTGAGTGTGAGGGTGATGGCGAGGTTGAGGGTTATTTTTAGGTTGAGGATGAGGGTTAGGGTTAGGATTAGGGTTAGGTTTAGGGTTAGGCTGAGGGTGAGGGTGAGGGTGGGGGTTAGGGTTGGGTTTAGGGGGAGGGTTAGGAGTAGTTTGAGGGTTAGGTTGAAAGTGAGTTTGAGGGTGAGAGTGATGGTGAGTGTGATGATGGTGAGGGTTAGTGTTAGGATTAGGGTTTTGGGTAGGGTGAGGGTTATTGTTAGGGTTAGCGTTCGGGTGAGGGTGAGGTTGAGGGTTAGGGTTAGGGTTAGGGTTAGGGTTAGGGTAAGGTTTAGTGCTAGGGTGTGGTTAGGGTTAGGGTTTGGGTGAGGGTTACGGTTAGGGTGATGGTTAGGGTTTGGTATAGTGTGAGGGATAGGGTTAGTGTTAGGGTGAGGATTAGGGTTAGGGTTAGGTTTACGGTTAGGATTCGGGTTAGGGTGAGGGTGAGGTTTAGGTTTAGGCGTAGGGTTAGGATTAGGGTAAGTTTTAGGGTTAGGGTGAGGGTTTGGTTCAGGGTTAGGTTTAGGTTGAAGGTGAGGGTGAAAGTGAGGGTTAGGGTTGCGTTTAGGGTGCGAGTTAGTGTGTGGGTTATGGTTAGGGTTAGTTTAAGGTTTAGAGTTAGGGTGAGGTTTAGGTTTAAGGTTACGGTTAGGGTGAGGTTGAGGTTGAGCGTTAGGGTTAGGGTTAGTGTGAGGATAAGTTTAAGGTGCGGGTTAGTGTGAGGGTTAGAGTTAGGGTTAGGGTAAGTGTTAAGGTTAGAGTGATGGTTAAGTTTAGTGTTAGGGTTAGAGTGAGGGTGAGGTGAGGGTTAGGGTTAGGGTTAGGGTTAGGGTTAGGTTTAGGGTTAGGGTTAGTGTAAGGGTTAGGTTTCTGTTGAGGGTTAGATTTAGGGTGATGCTTAGGGTAACAGTGAGGATTAGGGTGAGGGTGAGATTGAGTGTGAGGTTTAGAGTGAGGGTGAGTGTGATAGTTTGCTTGACGGTGAATGTTGGGGTTAGATTTAGTGTTAGAGTGAGGGTGATGGTTAGGGTTGGGATTATGGTTAGGGTAAGGGTTAGGATGAGATTGAGGGTGAGGGTGAGGTTGAGGGTTAGTGTTAAAAGCGTTATTGTGAGGATGAGAGTTTGTGTTAGGTTTAGGGTTAGGTTGAGGTTGAGGGTTAGGTTGAGGGTTAGGGTTACGGTTTGGGTTAGACCTAGGGTGAGGTTGAGGGTGAGGGTTAGGGTTAGGGTTAGGGTGAGGGTTAGGATTAGGGTTAGGGTGAGTTTTAGGTTTAGGGTGAGGGCTACGGTGAGCGTGAAGGTTAGGGTGAGTGTGAGTGTGAGGGTGAGGTTTTCGTTTAGGTAAGGGTTTGGGTTAGGTTTAGTGTTAGTGTTAGGGTTAGGGTTAGAATGAGGGTTAGGGTTAGGGTTAGGGTGATGTTTAGTGAGCCTGAGGGTTATTGTGAGGGTGAGGGTTCAGGTGAGGGTTTGGGTTGGGGTGAGGTAGAGGGTTATGTTATGGGTTAGGGTTAGGTTTAGGGTGTGGGTTAGGCTGATATTGAGGGTGAGGATGCGGGTTAGGGTGAGGGTGAGGCTTATGTTTAGGGTGAGGGTGAGTGCTAGGGTGAGGGTTAGGGTTCAGATTAGGGTGAGGTTCAGGGTGTGGGATAAGGTTAGGGTTAGGGTGAAGTTTAGGGTGAGGGGTAGGGTTAAGGTTAGGTTTAGGTTTAGGGTGAGGGTAAGGGTGATGGTGAGGGTTATTGTTAGGGTTAGGGCGACAGTGAGGGTGAGGGTTAGGTTTAGAATTAGGGTTTGGTTAAGGGTTAGGTTGAGTGTGAGGGCGAGGGTGAGGGTTAGGCTTAGGGTAAGGCTTAGGGCTAGTGTGAGGGTTAGGGTGAGGGTGAGGTTGAGGGTCAGGGTTTGGGTAATGGTGACAGTGAGTGAGAGAGTTACTGTTATGATTAGGGTTAGGATGAGTTTTAGGTTTAGGGTTAGGGTTAGGGTGAGGATTAGGGTCAGGAATAGTGTTAGGGTTAGGGTTATTGTTAGGGTTAGGTTTAGGCTTAGGGTTAGGGTAAGAGTGAGGTTTAATATTAGGGTTAGGGTGAGGTTTAGGTTTAGGGTAAGGGCTATGGTGAGGGTGAGGTTTAGGGTGAGTGTGAAGGTGAGGGTAAGGTTAAGAGTTACGGTTTGGTTTAGGGTAATTATAAGGCTGAATGTGAATTTGGGGGTGAGGATGAAGGTTAGGGTTAGGATTTGGGTGAAGGTTAGGTTTAGGGGAAGGTTTAGAATTAGGGTTAGGGTTACTGTTAGGCTGAAGGTGACGGTGAGGGTGAGGGTGAAGATAAGGGTTAGGGTTAAGTTTAGGGTTAAAGTGAGGGCTAGGGTGAGTTTGAGGGTTAGGGTGAGAATGAGGGTGAAGTTGAGGGTTTCGGTTACGTAAGATCTAGGGTTATTTTTAGGGTGAGGATTAGGTTGAATGTGAGGTTTAGTGTCAGGGTTAGGGTTAGGGTGAGGGTTAAGGTTATAGTTAGGGGGAGGGTTAGGGTTAGGGTTAAGGTTAGGGTGAGGTTGAGGGTTAGGGTGAGAGGTAGGGTTATGGTTAGTGTGAGGGTTAGGGTTAGTGTCAGGGTTAGGGTTAGGGTTAGCGTTAGGGTCATGTTGAGGGTAAGGGTTAGGTTGAGGCTTGTGGTGAGGGTGAGGTTTAGGGATAGCATTAGGGTTAGGGTGAGGATTAATGTGAGGGTTAAGTTTCGGGTTAGGGTTAGGGTGAGAGTGAGGGTTAGGGTGAGGGTTAGTGTGAGGATAAGGTTTAGGTTTAGGGTTAGTGTGAGGGTGAGGGTTCGCCTGAGGGTTAGTGTTAGGTATGGGTGATGGTTAGGGTTAGCGTTAGGGTGAGGGTTTGGGCTAGAGAATTATGTTTAGGATTGTTGGTAGGGTGAGTTGTAGGGTTAGCTTTAGTGTTAGTGTATGGGTTAGGGTTAGGGTTAGAGTTAGGGGTAGTGTTAGGTTTAGGGTGAGGGTGAGAGTGAGGGTGAGGTTAGGTTTAGTGTTATGCTGAGGGTTAGGGTTAGTGTGAGGGTTAGGGTTACCGTTAGGTTTAAGGTGAGGGTTAGTTTGAGGGTTAGGTTTAGTGTCAGGGTTAGGGTTAGGGTGAAGACTAGGGTTAGGTTTAGGGTTAGTGTGAGGGTGAGGGTGAGGGTTAGGGTTAGGGTTAGTGTTAGGGTGAGGGTTAGTGTTAGGATTAGCTTTAGGGTTAGGGTGAGGGTTAGGCTTAGGCTGAGTGTTTGGGTTAGGGTGATGTATATTGTGAGGCTGAGTGTTAGGATGAGGGTGAATGTTAGGGTGAGGGTGAGGGTTCGGGTGAGTGTGATGGTTAGGGTGTGGTTGAGGGTTAGGCTTAGGGTGAGGGTTAGGGTTACGGTGAGTGTTAGGGTGAGGGGGAGGTTTAGATTTAGCCTTAGGTTTATGGTGAGGTTTAGGGTTAGGTTTAGGGTTAGTGTGAGGGTGAGGGTGAGGATTAGGTTTAGGGTTATTGTTAGGGTGAGGATGAAGTTGAGAGTTAGGCTGAAGGTGAGGATGAGGGTGAAAGTTAGGGTTAGGTTTAGGCTTAGGGTGAGGGTGAGAGTGAGGGTGAGTGTGAGTGTTAGGGTTAGGATTAGGGTTAGGTTTAGGCTGAGGGTGAGGGTGAGGGCTAGGTTTAGCGTTAGGATTAGGTTTAGGGTTAGTGTGAGAGTGGGGTGGAGTGTTAGGGATAGGATTAGGGTTAGGGTTAGGGTAAGGCTGAGGGGGAAGTGGAGGTTGAAGGTTATGGTTAAGGTTAGGGTAAGGGTTAGGATTAGGGTTAGAGTGAGGTTTAGACTGATGTTTATGGTTAGGTTATTTTGAGGGCTAGGGGTAGGGGTAGGATTAGGTTTAGGGTGAGTGTTAGGGTTAGGTTTAGGGTTATGATAAAGGTTAGGCAGAGAGTTAGAGTTAGGATTATTGTGAAGTTTAGGTTTAGGGTTAGGGTAAGTGTTAGGGTGAGTGTAAAGGTTAGGGTGAGGATTGGGGTGAGGGTGAGGCTAAGTGTTAGATTGAGGGTTAGGGTGAAGGTTAGGTTTATGGTTAGATTTAGGGTGCGTGTTATGTTTTGGGTATTAGTGTGAGGGTTAGGGTGAGAGTGTGTGTTAGGGTTTGGGTGAGGGTAAGGGCAAGGGTGAAGGTTAAGAGTGAGGGATAAGGTGAGGTTTTGGTTTAAGGCTAAGGATAGGGTGAGGATTTGGGTTAAGTTTAGGTTTAGGGGGAGAGATAGGCTGAGGGGTAGGGTTAGGTTAAGGTTGAGGTTTAGGTTTAGTGTGAGGGTTTGGGTTAGGGTTAGGGTGACGGTGTTAGGGTGAGGGTTAGGGTGAGTGTGATGCTTAGGGTTAGAATTAGGTTTAGGATTAGGGTTAGGATGAGTGTTAGGGTTAGCGTTAATGTGAGGGTTAGGGTTAGGGTGTGAGTTAGAATTAGGGTAAGGGTTAGGGTAAGTGCTAGGGTGAGGGTGAGGTTTAGGGTGAGGGTAATGGTTAGTGTGAAGTTTTTGGTTAGGTAAGGGTTAGGGCTAGGTTTAGAGTGACTATTAGAGTTAGGGTTAGGTTTAGGGTTATGTTGAGTGTGAGGGAGAGGATGAAGGTTAGTGTTAGGATGAGAGTTAGGGTGAGGGTGAGGGTGAGGTTTAGGGTTAGTGTTAATATGGGGGTTAGGATTACGGTGAGGGTTAGGGTTAGGGTGAGGGTTAGAATTAGGGTACAGGTTAGGGTGAGGTTTAGGGTTAGGGTGATGTTTGGTGTGAGGGTTAGGTATAGGATTAGGGTTAGGGTTAGGGTTAGTGTGAGTGTTAGGGTGAGGATGAGGGTTCGGGTGTTGCTGAGGGTTAGGGTGTGGGCGAGGGTTAGGGTTAGGGTGAGGATTAGGGTTAGAATTAGGGTTAGGATTATGGTGAGGGTAAGGGTTAGGGTGAGGATTAGGGTCAGGGTTAGGTTGAGGGTGAGAGGTAGGGTTAGCATTAGAGTTAGGGTGAGGGTGAGAGTTAGGATGAGGGTTAGGGTGAGGGTTAGGGATAGGGTAGGGTATGGCGTGATTGTGAGGGTGAAGGTGAGGGTTAATGTTAGGATAAGGTTTAGGGTTAGGGTGAGGGTTAGAGTTAGGCTGAGTGTTAGGGTTAGGGTGATGTGTATAGTGAGGGTGAGGGTTAGGGTGAAGGTGAGTGTTAGGGTGAGGGTGAGGGTTAGATTTAGGGTTAGGGTTATGGTGAGGTTTAGGGTTAGGGTTAGGGTGAGAGTTACGGTGAGGTGTAGGGATAGGGTTAGGGTGAGGGTTAGGGTTAGCGTTGGGGATAGGGTGAGTGTTAGGGTGAGAGTGAGGGTTCGGGTGAGTGTGAGAGTGAGGGTTTCTCTTAGGTAAGGTTTAGGGTTATTTTTAGGGTGAGGATTAGGTTGAGATTAAGGGTTAGTGTGAGTGTTAGGGTTAGGGTGAGGGTTAGGGTTGGGATTTGTGTGAGGGTTAGGATTAGGGTGATGTTTAGGGTGAGGTTTAGGGTTAGGGTGAGGGTTAGGGTTTGGGTGAGGGTGAGGGTTAGGATGTGGGTGAGGGTTAGGTTTGGTTTAGTGTTAGTGTGACTGTGAGGTTTAGGGTGAGGTTGAGGGTTATGGTTAAGTTTAGGGTGAGGGTTAGTGTTATGGTGAGGTTTAGGCTGAGGGTTAGTGTGAGGGGTAGGGTTAGGGTGACGGTTAGGTTGAGGGTTAGGGTGAGGGGTAGGGTTAGAGTTAGGGTGAGGGCTAGGGTGATGGTGAGTGTTAGGTTGAGGGTGAGGGTGAGAGTGAAGTTTTCGGTTAGGTAAGCCTTAGGGTTAGGTTTAGGGTGAGGGGTAGGGTTAGGGTTAGGGTGAGGTTTAGGGGATTGTGAGGGTCAGGTTGGGGTTAGGGCTAGGGTGAGGGTTAGTGTTATGTTTAGGGTGAGGGTTAGCGTTAGGGTGATGTTAATATGACGGTGAGGGTTAATGTTAGGGTTAGCCTTAGGGAAAGGTATAGGGATAGCGATAGGGTTAGGATGAGGGTTAGAGTGATGGGTAGGGTTAGCATTAGGGTTAGGGTGAGGGTTAGGGTTAGGGTGAGTGTTAGGTTTCGGGTTAGGCTTAGGTTGAGGTTTAGTGTTAGGGTGAGGGCTAGGGTTAGGGTGAGGTATAGGGTGACGGTGAGGGTGAGGGTGTGGTTTTTGGTTAAGTAAGTTTTAGGGTCAGGTTCAGGGTGTGAATTAGGGTGAGGGTGTCGGTTAGGGTTAGGTTTAGGGTTAGGGTTAGGGTTAGGGTGAGGGTGAGGGTGAGTGTTAGGATGAGGGTTAGGGTGAGGGTGAGGGTGTTGGTGAGGGTGAGGGTTATGGTTAGTATTAGTGTGAGTTTAAGGGTTACATGGAGGGTTAGGGTTAGGATGATTGTTAGGGTTAGGCTTTGGCTCAGGTTTAGTTTTGGGGTGAGGGTTAGGCTGAGGAGTAGGTTTAGGGTTAGGGTTAGGGTTATGGTGAGGGTAAGGGTTATGGTCAAGTTTAGGGTTAAGCTGAGGGTTAAGGTTAGTGTTAGATTTAGGATTAGGTTTAGGGTTAGGTTGAGGGTGAGGGTGAGTGTTAGGGTTAGGTTTAGTGTGAGGGTTAGGGTTAGGGTGAGTGTTAGGGTTAGGGTTAGGTTTAGGGTGAAGGTCGGGATGAGGGTTAGGGTTAGGTTGAGGGTTAGGGTTAGGCTGAGGGGAAGGGTTAGGGTTATGTTTTTTGTGAGGGTGAGTGTTAGGTTGAGGGGGAGTCTTAGGTTGAGGGTGAATGTTCAGTTGAGGGTGAGGGTTTTGGTGCGGGTTAGGGTGATATTGAGTGTTAGCTTAAGGGTGATGGTTAGGTTTAGGGTTAGTGTGAGAGTTAAGGTGAGGTGTAGGGATAGGGTTAGGGTGAGGGTCAGGTGAGAGTGAGGGTTAGGGTTAGCGTTAGGGATAGGGTGACTGTTAGGGTGAGTGTTATTGTTAGGGTGATTGTGAAGTTTAGGGTGATGATAAGGGATAGTATTAGCGTTAGGGATATGGTTAGGTTTAGGTTTACGGTTAGGGCTCGGGTGAGGGTGAGGGTTAGGGTGAGGTTGAGGGTAAAAGCTTGGGTTAGGTAAGGGTTAGGGTAATTTTTAGGGTGAGAATTATGTTGCGATTGATGGTTAGTGTAAGTGTTAGGGTTAGGGTGAGGATTTGGTTGAGGGTTAGGGTTAGGGTGATATTTAGCGTGAGGTTTAGTGTTAGGGTGAGGGTTAGTGTTCGGATGAGTTTTATGGTTAGGGTGTGGGTGAGGGTTAGGGTTAGGTTGATTGTTAGGGTGGCGGTGAGTGTTAGGGTGAGGGTGAGGGTTAGGGTTAGGTTTAGGGTGACAGTTAGGTTTAGGGTGAGTGTTAGGGTGAGGGGTAGGGTGAGCGGTAGGTTTAGCTTTAGAGTGAGGTTTAGGGTTAGGGTGAGTGTTTAGGATTAGGTTTAGTTTGATGGTAAGGGTTAGGGTGGGGTTTAGGTTGAGGGTCAGGGTGGGGGTGAGGGTTTCGTTTATGTAAGGGTCAGGGTTAGGCTTAGGGCGAGGATTAGGGGAGGGTGACAGTTAGGTTGAGGTTTAGGGTTAGGGTGAGGGGTAGGTTTACTGTTAGCGTGAGGGTTAGCGTATGAGGGTGAGGGTTACTGTTAGGGTTAGCTTTAGGGAAAGGGTTAGGGTTAGGGTAAGAGGTAGGGTGAGGGTTAGGGTGAGGGTTAGGGTTAGTGTGAGGGTAAGGTTTAGGGTTAGAGGTAGGGTTAGTGTGAGGATAAGGTTTAGGTTGAGGGTTAGGTTGAGGGTGAGGTTTAAGGTTATCGTTAGGTTTAGAGTGTGGGTTACGGTGAGGGTTAGGGTTATGGTTAGGTTTAGGGTTAGGGTGATGGGGAGGGTTAGGTTTAGGGTGAGGGTGAGGATTAGATTGAGCGTGAGGGTTACTGTTAGGGTTAGGGTTAGGGTGAGGGTGAAGGTTAGGGTTAGGGTTAGGATGAGTGTAAGGTTTAGGGTGAGGGTTAAGGTGAGGGTGAGTTTTAGGATTAGGCTTAGGCTTAGGGTGAGGGTGATGGTGAGGGTGAGGGTTAAGGTTAGGGTTAGGGTGAGGGTGAGGGTTAGGGTTAGTGTTAGGATTAGGACTAGGGTGAGGGTTAGGGTTAGTGTTAGGTTTAATATTAGGGTGAGGATGAGGGTTAGGGTTAGGGTTAGGGTAAGTGTGAGGGTAAGTGTTAGGGTGAAGGTTTGGGTGATGGTGAGGGTTAGGGTTAGGGTTATGGTTAGAGTTAGTTTTAGTCTGAGGTGGTGGGGGAGGGTTAGGTTGAGGTTAAGGGTTAGGGTTAGGGTAAGGGTGAGGGTTAGGATGAGGTTGAGGTTTAGTGTTAGGGTGTGAGGGTTTCATTTACCTCAGGGATAGGGTTTGTGTGAAGATTAGGTTGAGAGTGAGGGTTAAGCTGAGGTTAGGGTTAGGGTGAGGGTTAGGGTTAGGCTTACGGTGAGGGTGAGCATTCGGTGAGGGTGAGGGTGAGGGTGATTGTTAGTGTTAGGGTTAGGTTTAGGGTGAGGGTGCATGTGAGGGTTAGGATTAGGAATAAGTTTATGGTTAGGGTTAGGCTGAGGGTAAGGTCAGGGTGAGCATGAAGTTTAGGTTTCGGTTTCGGTTTAGGGTTAGGGTGAGGATTACGGTTAGTGTGAGTATTAAGATTAGTGTTAGTGTTAGGGTTAGCGTGAGGGTAAGGATTAGGGTGAGTTCAAGGGTGAGGGTGAAGGTTGGGGTTAGGGATAGGTTTACGCTGAGGGCTAGGGTGAGGGTGAAGGATAGTGTGAGGTTTAGGGTGAAGCACTCTTAGCTAAGGTTTAGGGTTATTGTGAGGATTAGCGTGAAGTTGAGTGTTAGGTTGAGGGTTATGGTTAGGGTGATGGTTAGGGTTAGGTTTAGGGTAAGGGTTAGTGTTTGGGTGATGTTTAAGGTGAGGGTGAGAGTTAGGGTAAGGATGTGTGTTCGGGGAAGGGTGCAGGTTCGGGTGAGGGAGAGGGGTAGGGTGTGGGTGAGTATTAGGTTTAGGATGAGTGTTAGGGTTAGGGTTAGTTTTAGTGGGAGGGTGAGGGTTAGGGGTAGGATTAGCATTAGGTTGAAGGTTAGGGTTAGGGTTAGGGTGAGGGTTAGGTTTAGGGTTAGGGTTAGGGTAAGGGTGAGGGTGAGGTTTAGGGTTAGGGTGAGGGTGAGGGTGAGGGTTAGGCTGAGGGTTATGGTTAGGGTTATTGTGAGGGTTAGCGTTAGGTTTAGGGTTTGTGTTAGTTTGAGGGTTAGGTTTAGGTTTAGCGTTAGGATAAGGGTTACGCTGAGGATTAGGATTAGGGTTAGTGTGAGTGTTAGGTTTAGGGTTAGGGTTTGGGTTAGGTTGAGGGTAAAGGTTAGGGTGAGGGTTAGGTTAGGATGAGGGTTAGGGTGAGGGTTAGGGTTAGGCTTATGTTTAGGGTTAGGATGAGATTTAGGTTTAGTGTTAGGCTTAGGGTGAGGTTTAGGTTGTAGGTAAAGGTTAGGGTGAGTGTTAGGGTGAGAGTGAGGTTTAGGGTTAGGATGAGGGTAAGGGTTAGGGTGAGGGTTAGGGTGAGGGTGAGGGTTAGGGTTAGAATGAGGGTTAGGGTGAGGGTGAGGGGTTGGGTGAGTGTTAGGGTTAAGGTTAGGAATAGGGTGAGGATTAGGGTTAGGGTTAGGTTTAGGGTTAGGGTTAGGCTGAGGGGTAGGGTTAGGGTAAGAATGAGGGTTAGGTTTATTGTGATGGTTAGGGTTAGGGTTAGGGTGAGTTTTAGATTTAGTGTGAGGGTAAGGGTTAGGGTTAGGTTGAGGGTAAGGGTTAGGGTGAGGGTTAGTGTGAGGGTGAGGTTTTGGTTTAGCATTAGGTTGACCCTTAGGGTTACGATGAGGGTTATGGTTAGGGTGAGGGTGAGGGTGAGGGTTAGCATTAGGTTTAGGGTAAGGGTTAGGGTGAGGATTAGGATTAGTTTGAGGGTTAGGGTGAGGGTCAGGGTGAGGGTTATTGTTAGTTTGATGGTTAGGTTTAGGATAAGGGTTAGGGTTAGGGTTAGGGTGAGAGGGTTAGGGTGAGAGTTAGGGTTAGGGTGATATTTATTGTGAGGTTGAGGGTTAGGGTAAGCGTGAGTGTTCGTGTGAGGGTTAGGTTCGGGTGAGGGTGAGGGTTTTGGTGTGGTTGAGGGTTAGGTTTATGGTGCGCGTTAGGGTGACGGTGCGGGTTAGGGTGAGGGTCTGGGTTAAGTTTAGAGTTAGGATTAGGGTGAGGGTTAGGGTTAGGTTTAGGGTTAGATTGAGAATTAGGGTGAGGTGTCGGTATAGGGTTGGGTTTCGGGTTATGGTTAGTGTGAGGGTTAGGCTTCGGTATAGGGTTAGTGTGAGTATAACATATAGGGTGAGGGTTAGGGTGAGGGTTAGCGTTCTGGTGAGGGTTAAGGTTAAGTTTAGGGTGAGGGGTAGGGTTAGGGTGATGTTTAGGGTGAGGTTGATGGTTAGTGTGAGGGTGAGGGTGAGGGTTAGGGTGAGGGTAGGGGTGAGGGTGTGGGTTAGGATTAGGTTTAGGGTGAGGCTGAGGGTGAGAGTTAGAATTAGTTATAGTGTTACAGTTAGGGTTAGGCTGAGGGTGAGGGTGAGGGTGAGGGTGAAGGTTAGGGTTAGGGTTAGGATTAGAGTTAGAGTGAGTGTTAGGGTTAGTGTGAGTGTTTGGTTAGGGTTACGATTAGGGAGAGTGTGAGAGTAAGGGTTAGGGTGAGTGTTGGAGTGAGGGATAGGTTTAGGGTTAGGGTTAGGGTGAGGGTTAGGGTTTGGGTGATGTTTAAGGTAAGATTGAGGGTTAGGGTGAGGATGAGGGTTCAGGTAAGGGTGTCAGTTCGCTTGAGGATGAGGGTTAGGGTGTGGGTGAGGATTAGGGTTAGGGTGAGGGTTAGAATTAGATTTAGGTTTAGTGTGAGGGAGAGGGTTAGGGGTAGGGTTATGGTTAGGTTGAGGGTTAGGATTCGGGTTAGGGAGAGGGGTAGGTTTAGGGTTAGGGTGAGTTTTAGGGTGAGTCTGAGGTTTAGGGTGAGGGTGAGGGTGAGGGTTAGGGTGAGGGTTAGGGTTAGAGGTAGGGTGAGATTGAGGGTGAGGGTTAGGTTTAGGATTAGGTTTAGGGTTAGTGTTAGGGAGCGTGTTAGGGTGAGTGTGAGGGTGAGGGTGAGGTTGAGTATTACCGTGTGGGTGAGGGTTAGGGTTAGGGTTAGGGTTATGGTGAGATTAAGGGTTAGGATGAGGTTTAGGGTGAGAATGAGGGTTAGGGTTAGTGTTAGGTTTAGGTTGAGGGTTAGGGTGAGTGTTAGGATTTGGTTTAGGGTTAGGGTGAGGGTGAGGTATAGGGTGAGATTTAGGGATACAGTGAGGGATAGGGATAGGGTTAAGGTTAGGGTGAGGGTGTGGGTGAGTGTTAGGGTTAGGATTAGCATTAGAGTTAGGGTGAGGGTGAGGGTCAGGGTTAGGATTAGGGTTAGGATTAGGGTAAGGCTGAGGGTGATGGGGAGGGTGACAGTGTGGTTTACGGTTAGTGTTATGGTTAGGGATAGGGCATGGTGATGGAATGGTTTAGGGTTAGGATTAGGGTTATGATGAGGGTTCGGTTGAGGGTTAGGGTTAGGGTTAGGGTGAGTGTGAGGGTTAGTTTTAGGGTTAGGATAAGGATTAGGGTGAGGGTAAATTTCAGGGTGAGAATTAGGATGAGTGTGAGGTTTAGGATTAGGGTTAAAGTTAGGATGAGTGTTAGCATTAGGGTTAGGGTGAGGGTTAGGTTGAGGGTGAGTGTTAGGGTTACGGTGAGGGTAAGGGTTAGGTTGAAGGTTAGGGTGAGGGTGAGGTTTAGGGTTAGCATTAGGTTATGGTTGGAGTTAGGATGAGGGTTAGGTTAGGGTGAGGGTTATTGTTAGGGTTAAGGTGAGGGTGAGGGTTAGGTTTATAGTGATTTTTGGTGTGAGTGTGAGGGTTAGGGTGAATTTGTGTGTTCGGGTGAGAGTTATGTTTCGGTTTATAGTTAGGGATAGGATTAGGTTGAATGTAAGGGTTAGGGTGAGGGTTAGGGTGAATGTGAGTTTTAGGGTTAGGGTGAGGGATAGGATTAGTGTTAGGGTTAGGTTGAGAGTGAGAGTTAGGATTAGGATTAGAGTAAGGATTATGGTTAGGCCTAGGGTTGGTATTGGGGTGAGGGTTAGGGTGAGGGTGAGGGTGAGTATTAGGGTTAAGTTTAGTGTGAGGGATAGTGTTCGGGTGAGGGTTACATTAAGGGTGAGGGTTAGAGTTAGTTTAAGTGTTAGGGTGAGGGTTAGGGTTAGTGTGAGAATAAGGTTTAGGGTGAGGGTGAGGTTTAGGGTTGGCGTTATGGTTAGGGAGAGGTTTAGGGTGAGGGTTATCTTTACAGTGAGGGTTAGGGTTGGGGTTAGGCTGAGGCTTAGGTTTAGGGTGATGTTTAGGGTGATGTTGATGGTTAGTGTAAGGGTGAGGGTAAAGGTTAGGGAGAGGGTCAGGGTGAGGCTGAGTTTTAGGGTTAGGTTTAGGGTGAGGTTGAGGGTGAGAGTTAGAATTAGTAATAGTTTTAGGGTTAGGGTTAGGCTGAGGGTGAGGGTCAGGGTGAGGGTGAAGTTTAGGGATTAGGGTTTGGATTATCGTTAGAGTGAGTGTTATGGTTAGTGTGAGGATTATGTTTAGGGTTATGTTTAGGGATAGGGTGAGGGTAAGGGTTAGGGTGAGGGTTAGGTTGAGGGTTTGGGTTCAGGTTAGGATTAGGGTGAGGGTTAGGTTTTGGGTGATGTTTAGGGTGAGGTTGAGGGTTAGGGTGAGGATGAGGGTTCGGGTGATGGTGAGGTTGAGGGTGAGGGTGAGGGTTAGGGTGTGGGTGAGGATTAGGGTTAGGGTGAGGGTTATCGTGAGGTTTAGTTTTAGTGTGAGGGTAAGGGTTAGGGGTAGGGTTGGGTTAGGTTGAGGGTTAGGGTTAGGGTTAGGGAGAGGGGTAGGTTTAGGGTTAGGGTGAGTTTTAGGGTGAGTGTGATGGTTAGGGTGAGGGTGAGGGTGAGGGTTAGGGTTAGGGTTAGGTTTAGGGTGAGTTTGAGGGTGAGGGTTAGGTTTAGGATTAGGGTTAGGGTTAGGAATCGGGAGAATGTTAGGGTGAGAGTGAGTTCGGGTGAGGTTGAGAGTGTCTGGTTGAGGGTTAGGGTTAAGGTGAGGATTACGGTTAAGGTTAGGGTTATGGTGAGAGTAAGGTTTAGGGTGAGGTTTACTTTGAGGATGAGGGTTAGGGTTATTGTTAGGGTTAGGGTGAGGTTTAGGCTGAGAGTTAGGGTTTGGTTTAGGGTTAGGGTGAGGGTGAGGTATAGGGTGAGGGTTAGGGTTAGGGTGAGGGTTTGGGTGAGTTTTAGGGTTAGGTTTAGCATTAGAGTTAGCGTGAGGGTGAGGGTGAGTTTTAGCATTAGGGTTAGGATTAGGCTGAGGGTCATGGGGAGGGTGAGGGTGTGGGTTAGGGTTAGGGTGAAGTTTAGGTTTAGGGTAGGGTGTGGGTGAGGGTTAGGCTTAGGATTAGTTTTAGGATGAGGGTTAGGTTTTGGGTTAGTTTGAAGGTTAGGGTAAAGGTTAGGGTGAAGTTTAGGATGAGGGTAAATGTAAGGGTGAGTGTTAGGGTGAGGGTGAGTTTTAGGGTTAGGGTTAAGGTTAGGGTGAGGGTTAGCGTTAGGGTTAGGGTGAGAGTTAGGGTATGGATAAGTGTTAGGGTAAGGGTTAGTTGGAGGGAGAGGGTTAGGGTTAGGTTGAGGGTAAGGGTTAGGGTGAGGTTTAGGGTGAGGTTGAGGGTTAGAGTTAGCATTAATTTTAGGGTGAGGGTGAGAGTTAGGTTGAGGGTTTGGGTTATGGTTAGGATAGGGGGAAGATTAGGCTTAAGGTTAGGTTTAGTGTGAGGTTTAGGGTTACAGTGAGGGTAGGTTTAGGGTGAGGGTTGAGGTTAGGTTTATGGTGAGGGTTAGTGTTAGGGTGATTTTTGGTGTTAGGGTGTGGGTTAGGGTGAGGGTGAGTGTTCGGGTGAGAGTTAGGGTTAGGTTTAGGGTAAGGGTGAGGGTGAGGGTTAGGGTGAGGGTGAGGATTAGGGTTAGGTTCAGGGTTTGTGATAGTGTTAGGGTTAGGGTGAGGGTGAGGGTTAGGGTTAGGATTAGGGTTAGGATGAGGGTTAGGCTGAGGTTTAGTGTTAAGGGTTAGTGTGAGGGTTAGGGATAGGGTTAGGGTTAGGGTTATGGTGTGGGTTAGGGTTAGGGTTAGGATTAGGCTTAGGATAAGGGTGAGGCTGAGGGTTAGGGTTGGGGTTAGTGTGAGTGCTAGGTTTAGGGTTAGGGTTTGGGTTAGTTTGAGGGTAAAGTTTAGGTTGAGGTTTAGGGTGAGGGTGAGGGTTAGGGTTAGGGTGAGGGTAGGGTGAGTGTTAGGGTGAGGGTTAGGCTTAGGGTTATGGTTAGGGTTAGGTTGAGGTTTAGGGTTAGTGTTAGGGTGAGGGTTAGTTTTAGTGTGAGGGTTTGGGTTAGGGTTATGGTGAGTTTTAAGTTTAGCATTAGGTTTAGGGTTAGGGTTATGATGAGGGTTAGGGTTAGAATGAGGTTGAGATTGAGGGTGAGGGTGAGTGTTAAGGTTAGGTTTAGTGTGAGGCTTAGTGTTAGGGTGAGGTTTAGGTTTAGTGTGAGGGTTAGGGTTATGGTAAGTCTTAGGGTGAGGGTTAGGATTAGGGTTAGGGTGAGGGTCAGGGTGAGGGTTAGGCTTAGGTTGAGGGTTAGTTTTAGTGTTAGGGTGAGAGTTAGGGTTAGGGTGATGGTTATTGTGAGGGATAGTGTTAGGTTGAGGGTGAGTGTTTGGGTGAGGGTAAGGGTGAGGTTTAGGTTGTGGTTCAGTGTTAGGGTTAGAGTGAGGGTTAGAGTGATGGTGAGAGTTTGGGTGAGGGTGAGGGTTAGTTTTAGGGTTAGGGTTAGGGTGAGTGTTAGGGTTAGGTTTAGGTTTAGGATTAGGATGACAGTTAGGTTGAGGTTTCGGGATAGGGTTAGGGTTTGGGTTAGGGTTAGTGTGAGGATTAGGGTTAGGGTTAGGTTTAGTGTGAGGATAAAAGTTAGGGTGAAGGTTAGCGTGAGAGTGAGGGTTAGGTTTAGCGTTAGGGTGAGGGTTAGGGTTAGGGAGAGAGTTAGTATTAGGTTTAGGGTGAGGGTTAGGTTTAGGGTGATGTTTAGGGTGAGGTTGAGGTTTAGTGTGAGGATGAGGGTCAGGGTGAGGGTTTGGTTGAGGGTTAGGGTGAGTTTGAGTTTGAGGGTGAGTGTTTGGGTTAGGGTTAGTGTGAGCGTGAGGTTTCGGGTTAGGATTAGGGTTAGGTTTAGGGTTAGGGTTAGGCAGAGGGTGAGCGTGAAAGTATGGGTGAAGGTTAGGGTTAGGGTTAGGGTTAGGTTTAGTGTGATGGTTAGTGTAATGGTGCGGGTCAGGGTGAGGGTGAGAGATAGGATGACGTTGAGTGTGAGGGTTAGGGTTAGGATTAGGGTTAGGGTGAGTTTTAGGGTTAGGTTTAGGGTTAGGGCTAGGGTTAGGGTTATTGTTAGGGTTAGGGTTAGGGTGAGGGTGAGGTTGAGGGGTAGTGTTAGGGTTAGGGTTAGGGTTAGGGTTAGGTTTAGGGTAAGGCTGAGGGGGAAGGGGAAGTTGAGTGTGAGGGTTAGGATTAGGATTAGGATTATGGTGCGGGATAGGGTGAGGGTGATTGTTAGATTGAGGGTGAGGGTTTCGGTTAGGTAAGGGTTAGGGTTTGGGAGAGGAGTAGGATGAGGGTGAGGGTTAACCTGAGGTTAGGTTTAGGGTGAGGGATAGGGTTAGGTTGAGGGTTAGGTTTAAGGTGATGTGTAGGGTGAGGATGAGGGTTAGTGTGAGTGTTAGGGTTGGGTTGAGGGTTAGGATGAGGGTGTTGGTGAAAGTTAAGGTTAGGTTTAGGTTTAGGGTGAGGGTTAGGGTGAGTTTGAAGGTTAGGATCAGGAATAGTGTTAGGGTTGGGGTTAGGCTGAGGGTGACGGTCAGGGTGAGGGTGAAGGTTAGGGTTAGGGTTAGGGTGAGGGTGAGAGTTACTGTATGTTTGAGGGTTATGGTTAGGTTAATGGTTAGGGTTAAGTTGAGGGTAAGGGTTAGGGTGTGAGTTAGATTGAGGGTGAGGGTGAAGGTTAGGGATAGGGTTAGCGTTAGGGTTTGGGTGATGTTTAGGATGAGGGTTCGGGTTAGGGTGAGGATGAGGGTGAGAGTGAGGGTGAGGGTTCAGGTGAGGGTGAGGGTTAGGTTGTGGGTGAGGATTAGGGTTAGTGTGAGGGATAGCGTTAGTTTTAGGGTTAGTGTGAGGTTGAGAGTTAGGGGTAGAGTTAGGTTAAGGTTGAGGTTTAGGGTTAGGGTGAGGGCTATGGAGAGGGGTAGTGGTAGGGTTAGGATGAGCTTTGGGTGAGTGTGAGGATTAGGTTGAGGGCTAGGGTGAGGTTTAGTGTTAGGGTTAGGGTGAGGGTTAGGGTTAGGTTTAGGGTCAGGGTAAGGGTTAGGCTGAGGGTTAGGGTTAGGGTTTGTGTGAGTGTTAGGTTTAGGCTTATTTTTTGTGTTAGGTTGAGGGTAAAGTTTAGGGTGAGGTTTAGGGTGAGCATGAGGGTTTGGGTTAGGGTGAGGATTAGGGTGAGGGTTAGGTGTATGGTTAGGGTTAGTTGAGGGTAATGTTTAGGGTGAGTGTTAGGGTGGGGGTTAGGTTTGGCATTAGGGTTAGGCTGAGGATGTGTGTTAGGGTGAAGGTTATGGTTAAGGTTCGGATAGGGTGAGGAGTAGGTTTAGGTTTAGGTTTAGGGTGAGGGTTAGGCTGAGGGGTTTGGATAGGGTTAGGGTGAGGGTAAGATAAAGTGTGCCGTTTAGGGTTAGGTTTAGGGTGAGGGTGAGGGTAAGTGTTAGGGTGAGGTTTAGTGTGAGGGTGAGGTTTAGGATTAGCATTAGGTTTAGGGTTAGCGTGAGGATGAGGGTTATGTTTAGGGTAAGGGTGAGGTTGAGGGTGAGGGTGAGGGTGAGTGTTTGGTTTAGTTTTAGCGTGAGGGTAAGTGTTAGGGTGAGGGTTAGGTTTAGGGTTATGTTTATTGTGAGGGTTAGGGTTAGGGGGAGGGTTAGGGTTAGGGTTCTGTTTATTGTGAGGGTTAGGGTTAGGGTGAGGGTGAGTGTTCGGGTGAGGGTTAGGTATCAGGTAAATGTGATTGTTAGGGTGTGCTTGCTTGTTAGATTTAGGTTGAGAGTTAGGGTTACGTTGAGGTTAGGTTGAGGGTGACGTTTACGATTAGGGTTAGGGTCAGGGTGAGGGTTAGGGTTCGGGCTAAGGTTAGGGGGAGAGTTAGGGTGAGGTGTCGGGATAGGGTTAGTGTGAGGGTTAGGTTAGGGTTTGGGTTAGTGTGATGCTAAGGCTTAGGGTGAGGGATAGGGTGAGGGTAAAGTTTAGGGTTAGCGTTAGGGTGAGGGTTAGGATTAGGGTATCGGTGATGGTGAGGGTAAGGTTTAGTGTGAGGGTTAGGGGTAGGTTGATGTTTAGTGTGAGTTTGAGGGTTAGTGTGAGGGGGAGGGTGATGGTGAGGGTTACGTTGAGGGTGCGGGTGAGGGTGAGGTGGAGGGTGAGGGTTACTGTTAAGGTTAGGGTGATGGTGAGGGTTCGGGTTAGGATTAAGGTTAGGGTTAGTTTTAGACTGAGGGTGAGGGTGAAAGTAAATGTGAGTGTTAGGGTTAGGGTTAGGTGGAGGGTTAGGGTTAGTGTAAGGGTTAGTGTGATGGTGAGGGTGAGGTTGAGGGTTAGGGTTAAGATTAGTTTTAGGGTGAATTTTAGGGTTAGGGTTAGGGTTATTGTTAGGATTAGGGTTACGGTGAGGGTGAGTGTGAGGGTTAGCGTTAGTGTTAGTGTTAGGGTTAGGGTGAGGGTGGGGTTGAGGTTTAGGGTTCGGATTAGAGTTAGGTTTTGGGGGGAAGTGGAGGTTGAGGGTGAGGATTAGGGTTAGGTTGAGGGCTAGGGTGAAGGTGAGGGTTAGGGTGAGGGTGAGGATTTCGGTTAGGTAAGGTTCAGGGTTAGGGTGAGGGTTAGGTTTTGGGTGATGTTGAGGCTGAGGGTGAGGGTGAAGGTTAGGGTTAGGGTGAGGGTGAGTGTTCGATTTAGGGTTAGATTTAGGGTGAGGGTGAGGGTGAGGGTTAGGATTAAGAACAGGGTTAGGGATTGGGTTTGGCTGAGGGTGAAGGTCAGTGTGAGGGTGAAGGTTAGGGTTAGGGTTAATGTTAGGGTTAGGGTAAGAGTTAGGGTGTGGATGATGTTTAGGGTTAGTGTGAGAGTTAGGGTGAGTGTCAGGGTTTGTGTGATGCTCAGGGTGAGGGTGCGGGTTAGGGTGAGGATGAGGGTTAGGGTGAGGGTGAAGGTTCGTGTTAGGCTTTGGTTTAGGGGTGGGTTAGGATTAGGGTTAGTGTTAGGTTTAGGGGCAGTGTTAGGGAGAGGGGTAGGTGTAGGGTTAGGGTGAGGTTTAGGGTATGGGTAAGTGTTAGGGTGAGGGTTAGGGTGAGGGTGAGGGTTAGGGTTAGGGTGAGGGTAAGGGTTAGGTTGAAGGTTAGAGTGAGTGTTTGGGTTAAGGTTAAGGATAGGGTGAGGATTAAGGTTAAGGTTAGGTTTAGGCTGAGGGTTAGCGTTAGGGTTAGGGTGAGGTTTAGGTTTAGTGTGAGGGTTAGGGTGATGGTAACGGTTATGGTTAGGGTTAGGGTGTGAGGTTTAGGGTTAGCATTAGGTTTAGGATTAGGGTTAGGATGAGTGTTATGGTTACCTTTAGGGTTAGGGTTAGGGTGAGGTTGAGGGTTAGGGTTAGGGTTAGGGTGAGGGTTCGTGTTAAGGTGAGGGCTACGGTGAGGGTGAGGGTTAGGGTGAGAGTGAGGTTGAGTGTGAGGTTTTCGGTTAGGTAAGGTTTAGGGTTAGGGTTTGGGTGAGGGTTAGGGTGAGGGTGTGGGTCAAGGTTAGGGTTAGGATTAGGATTAGTGTGATCGTGAGGGTGAGGGTTAGGGTGAGTGTGAGGGTGAGGGTAAGGGTTAGTGTTAGTGTGAGTGTTAGGGTTACAATTAGGGTTAGGGTTAAGGTGAGGGTTAGGATAAGGTTAGGGCTAGTGTTAGGGTTAAGGTGATGTTTAGTATGAGTGTGAGGGTTAGGGTGAGGGTGAGTGTTGTGGTGAGAGATAGGGTTAGGTTAGTGTTAGGGATAGGGTTAGTGTGAGGGTAAGGGTAAGGGTGAGGGTTAGGGTGAGGGTGAGTGTTAGGTTTAAGGTGAAGATTAGGGTTAGGTTTAGGGTGAGGGTGAGGGTGAGGGTTAGGGTGAATATTAGGGCTAGGATTAGGATTAGTTTGCGGGTTAGGGTGAGGGTAAGGGTTAGGGTGAGGTTTAGGTTGAGGGTGAGGGTTAGTGTTAGGGTGACTGTAAGTGTTAGGGTGAGGGTTAGGATGAGGGTGAGGGTTAGTGTTAGCATTAGAGTTAGGGTGAGGGTGAGGATTAGGGTGAGTGTTAGGGTTAGGCTGAGGGATAGGGTGAGCTTTAGGGTTAGTGTGAGGCTAAGGGTTAGGGTGAGGATTAGGGTGGGGCTGAGGTTTAGGGTTACTGTTAGGGATAGGGTGAGTGTTAGGGTGAGAGTTATGTTTAGGGTGAGTTTTAGGTTTAGGTTTTGGATGAGGATTAGGGTTACCGTGATGTTTATGGGAAGGGTGAGTGTTAGGGTGAAGGTGAGAGTGAGGGTTAGGTTTAGGTTTAGGGTTAGTGTGAGGGTGATGGTGAGGGTTAGGTTTAGGATTAACGTTATGGTTATGGTTAGTGTGAGTTTTAGGGTGATGATGGGGTTTCGGGTGATGGTGAGGGTTGGGTGTAGGCGAGGGTTAGGGTTAGGGTGAGGATTAGGTTAAGGGTTAGGGTTACGGTTATGGTGAGGGGAAGGTTTAGGGTGAAGTTTAGGGTGAAGATGAGGGTTACGGTTAGCGTTAGGTTTAGGATAAGGGTTAGGGTGTGTGTTAGGGTTAGGGTTAGGGTTAGGGTAAGGGTGAGGGTGAGGGTTAGTGTTAAGATTAGGGTTAGGGTAAGGATTAGGGTGAGCGTGAGGGTGAAGGATAGGGTGAGCGTTAGGGTTAGGATTAGGTTTAGTTTGCAGGTTAGGGTTATGGTTAGGGTTTGGGTTAGGGTTAGGGATAGGGTTAGTGTGAGGCTAAGGGTAGTGGTGAGGGTTAGGGTGAGGGTGAGTGATAGGGTGAGTGTAAGGGATAGGGTGAGGTTTAGGGTGAGGGTGAGAATTAGGGTTAGCATTAGAGTTAGGGTGAGGGTGAGGGTTAGAGTGAGCGTTAGGGTTAGGGTAACTTGTAGGGTGAGCATTAGGGTTAGTGTGAGGATAAGTGTTAGGGTGAGGTTTAGGGTGAGGGTGAGGTGTAGGGTGAGGGTTAGGGTTAGGTTTAGGGTGATGGTTAGGATTAGGGTGATGTTTATGTTATGGGTGAGTGTTAGGGTGAGGGTGATGGTTAGGTTTAGGGTTAGGGTTAGTGTGATGGTGAGGTTGAGGGTTAGGTTTAGGATTAGCTTTATGGTTATGGTTAGTGTGAGTGCTAGGGTGAGGATGAGGGTTCAGGTGATGGTGAGGGTTAGGGTATAGGCGAGGGTTAGGGTTAGGGTGAGAATTAGTGTAAGGTTTAGGGTTACGGTTATGGTGAGGGTAAGGGTTAGGGTTAGGGTGAGGTTGAGTGTGAAGTTGAGGGTTAGGGTTAGCGTTAGGGTTAGGAGGAGGGTTAGGGTGAGTGTTAGGGTTAGTTTTAGGGTAAGGATGAGGGTGAGGGTTAGTGTTAAGATTAGGGTTAGGGTTAGGGTTAGGGTGAGGGTTAGGGTGAGGGTGAGCGTTAGGGTTAGTGTTAGTGTGAGGGTTAGGGTTAGGGTGAGTGTTAGGTTTAGGGTGAGGGTTAGGTTTAGGTTAAGGCTTAGGGTGAGGGTTAGGGTTAGGGTTAGGTTTACATTGAGGGTCAGGGTGAGGGTTAGGGTTAGTTTGAGGGTTACGGTGAGGGTGAGTGTTAGGGTTAGTGTGAGGGTTCATTTGAGGTGAGGGTTAGGGTGTGCTTGAGGGTTAGGTTTAGGTGAGGGTTAGGGTTAGGGTTAGGGTTAGGATAAGAGTTATTTTGAGGTGTAGGAATAGGGTTAGGTTGAGGGTTAGGGTGAGGGTGAGGGTTAGGGTTAGCGTTAGGTATAGGGAGAGGTTTAGGTTGAGACTTAAGTTTAGGGTGAGGGTGAGGGATAGGGTGAAGGTGAGGGTGTGGGTTTCTGTTAGGTAAGGGTTAGCGTTATTTTTAGGGTGAGGATTAGGTTGAGGTTTAGGGTTAGTGTGAGTGTTAGGGTTAGGGTGTGTGTTAAGGTTAGGATTTAGTTGAGTGTTAGGGTGACGGTGAGGGTTAGGGTAAGGGTGAGGGTTAGGGTTGGGTTTAGGGTGAGGGTTAGGGTTAGGGTGAGTGTTAGGGTGAGGGTTAGGGTCAGGGTTAATGTGAGGATAAAGTTTAGGGTGAGGTTAAGGTTGAGAGTGAGGGTTAGAATTATCGTTAGGTTTAAGGTAAGTTTAGGGTGAGGGTTAGGGTTAGGGTTAGGGTTTAGGTGATCGTTAGGGTTAGGGTGATGTTTAGGGTGAGGGTGAGGGTTAGGGTGAGGATGAGGGTGAGGGTTAGGTTGAGGGTGTGTGTGAGGGTGAGGGTTACAGTTAGGGACAGGTTTAGTGTGAGGGTGAGGGTTAGGGTGAGGGTGAGGGTTAGGTTTACTGTGAGGGTTAGGGTTATTGTTAGGGTTAGGGTTAGGGTTAGGGTGAAGTTTAGGGTTACGGTTAGGATGAGGGTAAGCGTTAGGGTGCTGGTTAGGGTGAGGGTCAGGCTTAGGATAAGGCTTAGGGTGAGGGTGAGGGTGAGGGTTATGGTTTAGTTTAGTGTTTGGGTGAGGGTGAGTGTTAGCGTTAGGGTTAGTGTGAGCTTTAGCGTTAGGTTTATGTTTATTGTTAGGATTACCGTTAGGATGAGAGCTGGGGTGAAGGTGAGGGTTAGGGTTAGGGTTTGGATGAGGGTTAGGTTTAGGTTAGGGTTAGGGTTAGGTTTAGGGTTAATGTGATGTTTAGGTTGAGGGTGAGGGTTAGGGTCAAGGTGAGGGTTCGGGTTAGGCTTAGGGTGAGGTGGAGTGTGAGGGTTAGGTTTAGGATTAGGGTTAGGTTTAGGGTTATAGTTGGGGTGAGGGTTAGGTTTAGTTTGAGGGTTAGGGTTAGGGTTAGGGTGAAGGTAATTATTAGGCTGAGGGTTAGGGTGAGAGTGAGGATTAGGATTATCATGTTAGTGTGAGGGTTAGAGTGATGGTTAGGTTAGAGTTAGGGTTAGGGTGAGGTTGAGGGTTATGGTTAGGGTTAGGGTTAGGTTTGGTGTAAGGGTGAATGTGAGGGTGAAGGTTAGGATTATTGTTAGGGTTAGGGTTAGGTTTAGGGTTAGGTTGAGTGTGAGTGTGAGGTTTAGGTTTAGGATTAGTGTTAGGGCTAGGGTTAGGCTTAGAGTGAGGCTGAGGGTGAAGGTGTGGGTTAGGGTTAGTGTGAGGGTTTGGATTATTTTTATGGTTAGGGTGATTGTGAGGTTTAGGGTGAGGGTGAGGGTTCGTGTTAGTGGTAGCATTAGCTTCAGGATTTAGGATAGGGTACAGATTAGGGTGAGGATTAGGGTGAAGGATGGGGACAGGGTTAGGGTTAGGGTTAGTGTGAGGATTAGGGTTAGGGTTAGGGTTAGGGTGAGGTTTAGAATTAGGGTTAAGGTGAGGGATAGTTTGAGTGGTAGGGTTAGGGTTATGGTGAGGGTTAGGCTTAGTGTGAGGGTTAGGCTTAGGGTTAGGATTAGGGTTAGTGTGAGTATAAGGGTTAGGGTGAGGGTTAGGGTGAGAGTGAGGGTTAGGGTTAGCGTGAGGGTTAGGGTGAAAGTTAGGGTGAGGTTTAGCGTGAGCGTAAGGTTTAGCATGGGGGTTAGGGTGAGGGTGAGGTCTAGGGTTATGGTCAGGGTAAGGGTTAGGGAGAGGGTTAGGGTAAGGTTGAGGGTTAGGGTTAGCATTATTGTTAGGGTAAGGGTGAAGATTAGGGTGAGGTTTAGGGTTAGAGTTAGGGATAGGGTTAGGGTTATGTTTAGGGTTAAGTTTAGGGTGAGGGTTAGGCTGAGGGGTAGGGTTAGGGTTAGGGTTAGTGTGAGAGTGAGGGTGAGGGTTAGGGTTATGTTTAGGGTTAGGATGAGGGTGAGGGTGAGGTTGAGGTTAAGTGTTAGGGTGAGGGTTAGTGTGAGGGTGTGGTTTAGGGTTCGAATTAGGGTTAGGGTTAGGGTTAGGTTGAGGGTTAGCGTTATGGTTGGGGTTAGGGTTAGGGTGAGGTTTAGGGTTAGCATTAAGGTTAGGGTTAGGGTTAGGGTGAGGGTTAGGGTTAGGGTTATGTTGAGGGTGAGGGTGAGGGTTAGGGTTATGATTAGGGTTAGCATTAGGTTTAGGCTGAGAGTGAGGTTGAGGGTTCGAATGAGGGTTAGGCTAAGGGTTAGGTTTAGAGTGAGGGCGACGTTTAGTGTGAGGGTTAGGGTGAGGGTTAGGGTGAGGGTGAGGGTCTTGGTTAAGAAAGGGTTAGGGTTAGGGTTAGGATGAGGGTGAGGTTTAAGTTGAGGATTAGGATCAGGTTTAGTGTTAGGGTTAGGCTTAGTGTGAATTATCCTGTGAGGGTTAGGGTTAGGGTTAGTGTGAGGGTTAGGTTTATGGTGAGGGTTTGGGTGAAGGTGAGCATTAGTGTGAGGGTTATGATGAGGGTGAGGATTAAGTTTAGGGTTAAGGTGAGGGTTAGGGTTAGGGTTAAATTGACGGTTAGGGTGAGGGGCAGGTTCAGTGTGAGGATAAGGGTTAGGGTGAGGTTCAGGGTGAGAGTGAGGGTTAGGCTTAGTGTTAGGATTAGTGTGAGGGTTATGGTGAGGGTTAGGGTTAGGTTTAGGGTTAGGATGAGGGTGAGGGTTAGAGTTAGGATTAGGGTGAGGGTTAGGGTTGGTTGAGTGTTAGGGTTAGGGTTAGGGTTAGTTTGGGGTTTCGGATGAGGTTTTGGGTGAAGGTGAGGATTAGGGTGTGGGTGACAGTTAGGGTTAGGGTGAGGGTTAAGGTGACAGTAAATGTTAGGGTGAGGGTGAGGATTATGGTTAGGGTGAGCATTAGGGTGAGTGTTAGGGTTAGGGTTAGTGTGAGGATTATGGTTAGGGTTAGGGTTAGGTGTATGTTGAGGGTAAGGTTTAGGGTGAGGTTTAGGGTGAGTTTGAGGTTTAAGGGTAGCGTTAGGGTTTGGGTGAGGGTTAGGATGAGGTTTAGGGTTAGGGTGAGGGTGAGGGTGAGAGTTAGGGTTAGAGTTAGTGTGAGGGTTAAGGTTACGATGAGGGTTAGGGATAGGTTTTGGGTTAAGCTGAGAGTAAGAGTAAGGGTTAGATTAGAGTTAAGGTGAGGGTATGGCTTAGGGTGTGGTTTAGGGTGAGGTTGAGGATTAGGGTTAAGAAGAGGGTGTGGGTGTTAGGGTGAGGGCTACAGTTAGGGATAGGTTTTGGGTGAGTGTAAGGATTATTGAGAGGGTGAGGGTGAAGGTGAGGGTTAGGATTAATATGAGGGTGAGTGTTAGAGTTAGGTTTAGGGTGAGGTTTAGGTTTAGGGTGAGGTTTAGGGTAAGGTTATGGTGAGGGTGAGGGTGAGGGTTCGGGTGAGTTTTAGGTTGTGTGTGACAGGGTTAGGGTGAGGGTTAAGGTGATAGTGAGGGTTAGGGTGAGGGTGATGGTTAGGGTTGCGGTAGGATTAGGGTTGGGTTTAGGGTTAGGCTTATGGTGAGAGTAAGAGTTAGAATGAAGTTTAGGGTGAGGGTGAGGTTTAGGGACAGCGTTAGAGTTAGGGTGAGAGTTAGGGTTAAGGTTAGGGTTCAGGTTAGGGTTAGGTTGAGGGTGAGGGTTAGAGTTAGGTTAGGGTTAGTGTTAGGGTGAGGGTGAGGGTGAGATTTAGGGTTAGATTTAGGATTAGGTTTAGGTTTAGGGTTAGGCTGAAGGTGGGGGTAGGGTTGAGGGTGAGGGTTAGGGTTAGGGTTAGTTTTACGGTTAGGGCTAGGGTGAGGGTGAGGGTTAGGGCGAGGGTTAGGGTGAGGGTGAGGATTTCGATTAGGAGAGGCTTTGGGTTTGGTTTAGGGTGACAATTAGGGTGAGGGTGAGGTTTAAGGTTAGGGTTAGGTTTATGTGAGGATTAAGGTTAGGGTTAGGGTGAGGGATAGGTTTAGGGGATGTTTAGGGTGAGGGTGAATGTTAGGGTGAGGGTGAGTGTAAGGGTTAGGTAGAGGGTTAGGGTTACGGTTAGGGTGAGGAATAGAGTGAGACTGAGGGTTAGGGTGAGGGTTAGGGTGAGGGCTACGGTTAGTATGAGGATGAGGGTTAGAGTTAGGTTTAGGATGAGGGTTAGGTTTATGGAGAGGTTTACGGTAGTGTTAGGGAGAGGGTGAGGGTTCGATTTAGGGTGAATTTTAGGGTGTGGGTGGCGGTTAGGGTTAGAGTGAGGGTTAAGGTGATGGTGAGGTATAAGGTGAGGGTGAGGGTTAGGGTTTTGGTGAGGATTAGGTTTAGGGTTAGGTTTAGGGTTATGATGACAGTAAGGGTTACGATGAGGTTTAGGGTGAGGGTGAGGTTTAAGGATACGGTTAGAGTTAGGGTGAGGGTTAGGCTTCAGGTTAGGCTTAGGGTTAGCATGAAGGTAAGGTTTAGGCTGGGGGTGTGGGTGAGGTTGAGGGTGAGGGTGATGGTGAGGTTGAGGGTGAGGGTGATGGTGAGGCTGAGGGTGAGGGTGAGGGCTAGGGTTAGGCTTAAGTTTAGGGTGAGGTTTAGGTTTAGGGTTAGGGTTAGGATGAGGGTTAGGCTGAGGGTCAGGCTTAGGGTTATGGTGAGGGTAATGGTTAGGGTTAGGGTGAGGGTTAAGTTTAGGATTAGGTTTAGGGTTAAGGTGAGGGTAAGGGTTAGGGGGAGGGGGAGGTTTAAGTTAGGATTAGGGTTAGGTTTAGGGTGAGGATTAGGCATAGGGTTAGGTTTAGGCTTAGGGTGAGAGTTTTGGTTAGGGTTAGGATTATAAATAGGGTGAGGGTGAGAGTTAGGGTTTCAATAAGGGTTAGGTTTAGGGTTTGGCTGAGGTTTATGTTGAGGCGGAGTGGGAGAGTTAGGGTGAGGGTGAGGTATATGGTTAGGGTTAGGGTTAAGGTTAGGGTGAGGATTAGTGTTAGGGTTAGTTTTAGGACGAGGGTTATGCTGACGGCTAGGGTTAGGGTTCGGGGAAGGTTAAGGTATTGGATGAGGGTTAGGGTAAGGGGGAGGATTAGTGTTAGGTTTAGGTTTAGGGTTAGGGTTAGGGTGAGGGTTAAGTTTAGGCTTAGGGTGAGGTTGAGGGTGAGGATATGGGTTAGGGTTAGGGTGAGTGTTAGGGTTAGGCTGAGGGTTAGGGTTACGGTGAGCTGTGGGTAAGGGTTAGGGTGAGGGCTAGGGTTAGGGTTAGGGTTAGGGTGAGGTTTAGTTCTAGTGTGAGGGTGAGGGTGATGGTTAGGTTTAGGTTTAGGCTTAGGTGTAGGGTTAGGCTTAGGGTGAGGTTGAGGATGAGGGTCAGAGTTAGGTTTAGGGTGAGGGTTAGGTTTTTGGTTAGGGATTTTGTAGGGTGAGGTTGAAGGTTAGGGTGAGGGTGATGGTGAGGGTGAGGGTAAGGGTTAGGTTTAGGGTGAGGGTTACGGTTAGGGTTAGGGTTAGGGTGAGAGTGAAGTTGAGGGTTATGGTGAGAGTGATGGTGAGGTTGAAGGTGAGGATGAGGGTTAGGGTTAGCTTTAAGGTTAAGGTGAGGTTTAGGGTTAGGGTTAGGATGAGTGTTAGGCTGAGGGTTAGGGTTAGGGTTAGGGTGAGGGTTAGAGTTAGAGTGAGGGTTAGGGTAGTATGAGGTTAAGGGTTAGGGTGAAGGTGAGGGTTAGGTTTAGGATTAGGGTTACGGTTAGTGTGAGGGTTAGGGATAGGGTTAGGGTGAGGGTTTTGGTTAGAGTTAGGTTTAGATTTAGGGTGAGGGTTAGGGTGAGGTTTAGGGTTTGGAATAGGGTTAGGGTTAGAGTTCGGCTGAGGCTGAGGTTGAGTGTGAGGGTGAGGGTTAGGTTTAGGGTCAGGGTTAGGGTGAGGTTGAGGGCTAGTGTTAGCATTAGGGATAGGGTCAGGGTTAGAGTGAGCGGTAGGGTGAGCGTTAGGGTGAGGGTTAGGGTTAGATTTAGGGTTAGGGTGAGGGTGAGGTTGAGGGATACTGTGAGGGTTAGGGTTTAGTTGAGGGTTAGGTTTAGGGTGAGGGATAGGGTGACAGTGAGGGTTAGGGTGAAGGTGAGGGTTAGGGTTACATTTAGGGTGAGTGTTAGGGTGAGGCTTAGTGTGAGGATTAGGGTTAGGTTTAGGGTTATGAAGAGGGTAAGGGTTAGGGAGTGGTTTAGGGTGAGGGTTAGGGTTAGGGTTACCGTTAGAGAAAGGGTGAGGTTTAAGGTGAGTGTTAGGGTTAGGGTGAGGATGAGGCTTAGGGTTAGGATGAGGGTTGGTGTTAGGGTGAGGGTCAGGGTTAGTTTTAGAGTTAGAATTAGGGTGATGGTGAGGGTTAGGGTTAAGATTAGGGTTAGGGATAGAGTTAGGCTGAGGGTTAGGGTGAGGGTTAGGTTTAGGTTGAGGGTTAGGTTTAGGGTTAGGGATAGATTTAGTTTGAGTGTTGGGGTTAGGGTTAGGAAGAGGGTTTTGCTGAGGGTTGGGGTTAGGGTTAGTGTTATGGTGAGGGTAAGGTTTAGGGTGAGGGTTAGCGTGAGGGTGAGGGTGAGGATTAGGGTTAGGTTGAGGGTTAGGGTGAGCATTAGGGTGAGGATTAGTTTTATGTTGAGGGTTAGGGTGAGGGTTAGAGTCAGGTTTAGTGTTAGTGTTAGGTTTAGGGTTAGGGTGAGATTTAGGGTGAGGGTAAGGGTTAGAGTGATGTTTAGGTTGAGGGTGAGGGTGAGGGTGAGGGTGATGTTGAGCGTTAGGGTTAAGATTTGGGTTAGGGTTAGGGTTAGGCTGAGGGTTGGGGTGAGGGTTAGGTTTAGGGTTAGTGTTAGGTTTAGTTTGAGGGTTAGGGTTAGGGTTAGGAAGAGGGTTTGGCTGAGGGTTGGGGTTAGGGTTAGGGTTATGGTGAGGGTAATGTTTAGGGTGAAGGTGAGGGTGAGAATTAAGGTTAGTTGAGGGTTAGGGTGAGCATTAGCGTGAGGATTAGGTTTAGGTTGAGGGTTAGGGTGAGTACTCGTGTCAGGTTTAGTGTTAGTGGTAGGGTTAGGGTTAGGGTGAGGTTTAGGGTGAGGGTAAGGGTTACAGTGATGGTTAGTTTGAGGGTGAGGGTGAGGGTGAGGGTGATGGTGAGGGTTAGGATCAAGGTGAGGGTTAGGGTTAGGGTTAGGCTGAGGGTTAGGGTTAGGGTTAGGGTGAGGAATAGGGTGAGGGGTAGGTTTTGTGTTAGCGTTTGTGTTAGGGTTAATGTGAGGGTTAGGGTTAGCGTTAGGGTTAGTGTGAGGATAAGGGTTAAGTTGAGGTTTAGGGTAAGAGTGAGGTATAGTGTTAGCGTTAGGTTTAGGGTGAAGGTTAGGGTGAGGGTTAAGGTGAGGTTTAGTTTTAGGATGAGGGGGAGGGTTAGAGTTAGGTTTAGACTGAGGGTTAGGGTTAGGGTGAGGTTTAGGGTAGGGTTAGGGTGTGGGTGAGGGTTCGGGTTTTGGTGAGTTTTAGGGTGGGCATGACGGTTAGGGTTAGGGTGAGGGTTAAGGTGAAGGTGAGGGTGAGGGTTAGGATTATTGTGAGGATTAGGGTTAGGGTTAGGGTTAGGGTTTTGGTGAGGGTAAGTGTTAGGATGAGGTTTAGGGAGAGGGTGAGGTTTAGAGTTAGGGTGAGAGTTAGTGTGAGGGTTAGGATTCGGGTTAGGCTTAAGGCGACTGTGAGGTTTACAGTTAGTTTTAGGGTTAAGGTTAGGCTGAGCGTAATATTTAGGGTGAGGGTTAGGGTGAGGGTGAGTGTTAGGGTTAGGATGAATGTTAAGGTGAGGATTAGGTTTAGGGTTAGGTTGAGGTTGAGGGTTAGGTTTAGGATTAGGCTTACATGTAGGTTTAGGCTTAGGGTGAGGCTGAGGGTGATGGTTGGGGTGAGGGTGAGAGTTTCCTTTAGGAAAGGCTTAGGGTTAGGGTTAGGTTGAGGATTATGGTGAAGGTGAGGTTTAAGGTGAGGGTTAGGGATAGGGTGAGAATTAGGGTTAGGGTGAGGGTGAGCGTTAGAGTTAGGGTGATTTTAGGGGGAGGGGGAGTGTTACGGTGAGGGTGATGTTGAGCGTGAGGGTGTAGGTGAGGGTTAGGTTTAGGGTGAGTGTAGGGTGATGGTGAGGGTTAGGGTGAAGGTGAGGGTTAGAGTTATGGTTATGGTTAGGGTGAGGGATAGGGTGAAGTGTAGGGTTAGGGTTAGGGTGATGGTTAGGTTTAATGTGAGGGTTAGGGTTAGGGTTACTGTGAGGATAAGGGTTAGGGTGAGGCTTAGGGTGAGAGTGAGGGTTAGGGTTAGCGTTAGGTTTAGGGTGATGGTTAGGGTGAGGGTTAAGGTGAGGGTTAGGGTTAGTATGTGGGTGAGGGATAGAGTTAGAATTAGGGTGAGGGTTAGGGTTAGGATGAAGTTTAGGGTAAGGTTAGGGTGAGTGTGAAGGTTTGGGTGAGGATGAGTTTTAGGGTGTGGGTGACATTTAGGGTTTGGATGAGGGTTAAGGTGACGATGAGGGTTAGGGTGAGTGTGAGGGTTAGGGTTGCAGTGAGGATTAGGGTTAGAGTTAGGGTTAGAGTTACGGTGAGTGTGAGGGTTAGGAATAGCTATACGGTGAGGGTGAGGTTGAGGGTGAGTGTGAGGGTTAGGTTGAGGGTGCGTGTTAGGTTGAGGTTGAGGTTGATGGTGAGGGTTTCTGTTAGGTAAGGGTTAGGTTTAGGGTTATGGTGAGGATTAGGATGACGGTTAGGGTTAGGATGAGGGTTAGATTTATGGTGAGGGTTAGGGTTAGGATGAGCGTGAGGGTTAGAGTTAGGGTTAGTGTGAATGTTAGGGTTAGGGTGAGGGTTAGGTTGAGGGTGAGTGTTAGGGTGAAGGTGTGGGTGAGGGTGATGGTGAGGGTTACGGTTAGGGTGAGGTTCAGGATTAGGGTTAGGGTTAGGGTTAGGGTGAGAGTCAGGGTTAGTGTGAGAGTTAGGATTAGGGTTAGGTTTAGTGATAGAGTGAGGATAAGGGTTAGGGTGAGGGTTAGTTTGAGGGTGAGGGTTAGGTTTAGCATTAGGGTTTGTGTGAGGGTTAGTGTGAGGTTTAGGGTTAGGGTGAGGGTTAGGTTGAGGGTGAGTGTTAGTGTGAAGGTGAGGGTGAGGTTGAGGGAGAGGGTGAGTGTTAGGGTTAGGGTGAGGGTCAGGATTAGGATTCGGGTTAGGGTTAGGGTGAGAGTTAGGCTTAGTGTGAGAGTTAGGATTAGGGTTAGGGTTAGGGATAGAGTGAGGATAAGGGTTAGGGTGAGGGTTAGTTTGAGGGTGAGGGTTAGGTTTAGCATTAGGGTTAGTGTGAGGGTTAGTGTGAGGGTTAGGTTTAGGGTGAGGGTTAGGTTGATTGTGAGGGTTAGGGTTAGGTTTAGGTTGAGAGTTTGGGTTAGGGGTAGGGTTGGGGTGAGTGTTAGGGTGAGTGATAGGGTGAGGGTGAGGGTTAGGGTTAGGATTAGTGTTATGTTGAGTTTTAGGGTAAGGGTGAGTGTTAGGCTGAAGGTTAAGTTTAGGATTAGGGTTAGGGTTAGGATTAGCATTTGGGTGAGGGTGAGGGTGAGGGTTGCGTTAGGTTTAGGGTTAGGGGTAGGGTGATGGTGGGGGTGAAGGGTAAGTTTAGGATTAGGGTTAGGGTTAGGGTTAGGGTGATGGTGGGGGTGAAGGGTAGGTTTAGGATTAGGGTTTGGGTTAGGCTGAGGGGGAGGGAAGGTTGATGGTGAGGTTTAGGTTTATGGTTAGGGTTACCGTTATGATGAGGGCTAAGTTGGGGGTGAGGGTTAGGGTGAATGTTAGTGTGAGCGTGAGGCTTTCGGTTAGTTAAGGTTTAGGGTTATTTTTATGGTGAGGATTAGGTTGAATGTGAGGGTTAGTGTGAGGGTTACAGTTTGGGTGAGGGTTCGGGTTAGGATTTTTAGTGACGGTTAGGGTTAAGGTGAGGTTTAGGGTGAGGGAGAGGCTTAGGGTGAGGGTTAGGGTGAGGTTGAGTTTGATCGTTAGGGTGTGGGTGAGGGTAAGTTTTAGGGTGAGGGTTAGGGTGACTGTGAGGGTTAGGGTCACTGTGAGGATTAGGGTTAGGTTTAGGGTGAGGTTTAGGGTTAGGGTGAGGGTTAGGTTGAGGGGTATGGTTAGGTTTAGGGTGAGTGTTAGGATTAGTGTGAGTGTTAGGGTTAAGTATAGGGTTAGGGTTAGTTTGAGTGTAAGGGTTAAGGTGAGGCTAAGGTTTAGGGTTAGCATTAGGTTTACGGTGAGTGTTAGCTTGTGGGTTTGAGTTAGGGTTAGGGATAGGGTGAGATTTAGGTTTAGGGCTACGGTGAGGGTAAGGTTGAGAGTGAGGGTGAGATTGAGTGTTTCGTTTCGGTAAGGGTTAGGATTAGGGTTAGGGTGAGGATTAGGTTGAGGGTGAGGGTTAGGTTGAGGGTTAGGTTTAGGGTGAGGTTTA
Source organism: Dipodomys merriami (assembly GCF_024711535.1). NCBI lineage: Eukaryota > Metazoa > Chordata > Mammalia > Rodentia > Heteromyidae > Dipodomys > Dipodomys merriami. The sequence continues at coordinate 49,682 of NW_027202694.1, forward strand.
GGGTGAGGCTGAGGGTTAGGGTGAGGGTGAGGTTTCGGTGAGTGTGAGGTTTAGGGTTTGTGTTAGGGTTATGGTTATGGTGAGGGTTAGGGTGATGGTGAGGGTTAGGGTGAGGGTGAGGGTTAGGGTTAGGGTTAGGGTGAGGGTTAGGGTTAGAGTTAGGGTTAGAGTGAGGGTTAGGTTGAGGGGTAGGGTTAGGATTAGGTTGAAGGTTAGGTTTAGTGTGAGGGTTAGGGTTAGGGTTACTGTGAGGTTAAAGTTTAGGGTGAGGGTGAAGGTTAGGGTTAGGGTTAGGGTGATGTCTAGGGTGAGGTTGAGTGTTAGTGTGAGTGTGAGGATGATGGTGAGGGTTTCGGTTAGGTAAAGGTTATGGTTATTGTTAGGGTAAAGATTAAGTTGAGGGTGAGGGTTAGTATGAGGGTTAGGGTAAGGGTGAGTGTTAGGGTTCGGATGAGGGTGAGGCTTAGTGTGTGTGTGAGGGTTAGGGTGAGTGTGAGGGTTAGGGTTAGGTTTCAGGTGAGGGTTTGGGTTAGGTTTAGAGTGAGGGTTAGGCTTAGGGTGAGGGGTTGGGTTAGTGTTAGGGTGAGGGTTAGAGTTAGAATGGGGTTAGGGTTGGGTTTAGGGTTAGGGTTAGTGTGAGGATAACGGTTAGGGTGAGGGTTAGGGTGAGATTTAGGGTAAGCTTTAGGGTTAGGGTTAGGGTTAGTGTGAGTGTTATTGTTAGGGGTAGTTTTAGCTTGAGGGTAAGGGTTAGCGTTAGTGTTAGGGTAAGGTTTAGGGTTAGGGTGAGGGTTAGGGTAAGGGTTAGGGATAGGGTGTGTGTGAGGGTGAGGGTTAGGGTTAGGCTTAGGATTAGGGTTAGTGTGAGGATAAGGGTTAGGGTGAGTGTTAGGTTGAGGGTGATGGTTAGGTTTAGCGTTAGGTTTACGGTTAGCATTAGGGTTAGGGTGTGGGTTAGGGTTAGGGTTAGGGTTAGGTTGAGGGTGAGGGTTAGGGTTAGGTTTAGGTTGAGGGTTAGGGTGAGTGTTAGGGTTCAGGTGAGGGTTAGGATTAGGATTAGGGTTAGGGTGACGGTCAGTGTGAGGGTTAGGGTTAGGGTTAGGTTTAGGATGATGTTGGGGGTGAGTGTTAGTTTTAGGATTAGGGTAATGGTTAGGCTGATGGGGAGGCAGAGTGTGAGGGTGAGGTTTAGGGTTCGGGTTAAGTTTACAGTTATGGTGAGGGCTAGGGTGAGGGTGAGGGTTAGGTTGAGGGTTATTGTTAGAGTGAGCGTTAAGGTGAGGCTAAGTGTTAGGGTACGGGTGAGGGTTTGGGTGAGGGTGAGTGTGAGGGTGAGGGTGAGGTTTAGGGTGTGACTTAGGTTTCAGGTTAGGGTGAGGGTTACAGTGAGGTTTAGGGTTATGGTTAGGGTTAGGTTGAATGTGAGGGTAAGGGTTAGGTTTAGGGTTAGGTTGAGGTTTAGGGTTAGGTTTAGGGCTAGGGTGAGGGGTAGAGCTAGGATTAGGGTGAGGGTAAGGTTTAGTGTGAGGTTTTTTGTTAGAGTTAGGTTTAGTGTGAGGTTAAAGTTTAGGGTGAGGGTTAGGGTTATCGTTAGGGTTAGGGTGAGGGTTAGGGTGAGGGTTAGGTTTAGGGTTAGAGTGAGAGTTATGGTTAGGGTACTGTTTAGCATGAGGTTGAGGGTTAGGATTAGGGTGATGTTTAGGGTGAGGTGAGGGTTAGGGTTAAGGTGTGGGTTAGGGTTAGGTTTAGGTGTAGGGTGAGGGTGAGCGTTGGTGGTAGTGTTAGGGTGGGGGTTAAGGTTAGGGTGAGGTCTAGGTTGAGTGTGAGGGTTAGGGTGAGGGTTCGTGTGAGGTGTAGCATTAGGATTAGGGTTAGGTTAGGGTGTTAGTGTTAGGTTAGTGTTAGGGTGAGGTTTAGGTTGAGGGTGAGGTTTAGGGTTAGGTTTAGGGTTAGTGTGAGGGTAAGGTTTAGTTTTAAGTTTAGGATTATGGTTAGGGTTATGGTTATGGTTATGGTTAGGGTTAGGGAGAGGGTGTGTGTGAGGGTTAGGTTTAGGATTAGGGTTAGGTAAAGGTTGAGGGGGAGGTGGAGGGGGAGGGGGAGGTTTTATGTTAGTGTTAGGGTTAGGGTTACGGTGAGGGCTAGGTTGAGGGTAAGGGTTAGGGTGAGGTTGAGGGTGAGGGTGAGGGTAAGGGTGAAGGAGAGGGTTAGGTTTAGGGTGGGGTTTAGGATTAGGGTTAGAGTTAGGGTTAGGATGAGGGTGAGGGTTGGGTTAGGGTTAGTGTGAGGGTTAGGGTTAGAGTGAGGGTTAGGGTGACGGTGAGGTTTAGAGTGTATGTTAGTGTTAGGGTTAGGTTTCAGGTGAGGGTTAGGGTTAGGGTTAGAATGAGGTTGAGACTTAGGGTGAGGGGTAGGGTTAGTGTTAGGGTGAGGGTTAGAGTTAGTGTGATAGTTAGGAATGGGTTTAGGGTTAGGGTTAGTGTGAGGATAATGGTTAGGGTGTGGGTTATGTTAAGCGTTAGGGTCAGTGTGAGGGTTAGGTTGATTGTTAGGGTTAGGGTTAGTGTTAGGGTGAGGGTAAGGTTTAGGGTTAGTGTTACGGTAAGGTTTAGGGATAGGGTGAGGGTTAGGGTAAGGGTTAGGGATAGGGTGAGTGTGAGGGTGAGGGTTAGGGTTAGGATTAAGTTGTTTAGGGTTAGGGTGAAGGTTATGGTAAGGGTTAGGGTTAGGGTGAGAGTTAGGGTTTGGTTTAGGGTGAGTGTTAGGGTTAGGTTTAGGGTTAGGTTTAGGCTGAGGTTTAGGGTTAGGGTTAGGGTAAGGTTGAGGGTAAGGGTGAGGGTGAGGGTTAATTTTAGGGTTAGGGTGTGTTTGAAGGTTAGGGTGAGGGTTAGTGTTAGCGTTAGGGTGAGGGTGTGGTAAGGATGAGGGTTAGGTTTAGGGTTAAGGTTATGGTTATTGTGAGGGTGAGGTTGAGGGTTAGGGTTAGGTTTAGGTTTAGGTTTAGGGTTAGGCTGAGGGAGAGGTTGAGTGTGAGGTTTACGTTTAGGGTTTGGGTTAGGGTCAGGGCTAGTGTATGGGTGAGGGTGAGGGTTTCGGTTAGGTAAGTGTTAGGGTTAGGGTGAGGTTTAGGGTGAGGGTGATGTTTAGTGTGAGAGTTAGGGTTAGGGTAAGGTTAGAGTTAGGGTGAGGGTTAGGCTGAGGGGTAGGATAAGGTTTAGTGTGAGGGTTAGGTTTAGTGTGAGGATTAGGGTTAGGCTTAGGATTAGGGTGTGTGTTAGTGTGAGGGTGAGGGTTAGGTTTAGCATTAGGGTTAGGGTTAGAGTGAGGGTTAGGATTAGGTTTAGGGTTAGGGCGGGGGTCAGGGTGAGGATTAGGGTTACTGTTAGGTTGAGAGTTAGGGTTAGGGTTTGGGTTAGGATGACGTTGAGGTGAGGATTTCGATTAGGTAAGGGTTATGTTTAGGTTAGGGTGAGGATTAGGTTGAGTGTGAGTGTTAGATTGAGGGTTAGGGTTAGGCTTAAAGTGAGGGTTAGGTTTAACGTGATGTTTAGGGTGAGGGTGAGGGTTAAGTTGAGCTAAAGTATTAGAATTAGTATTAGGGATAGAGTGACGATTCGTGTTAGTGTGAGGGTTAGGGTTAGGGTTAGTTATAGTGTGAGGATGAGGGTTAGGTTGAGGATTAGTTTGAGGGTGAGGGTTAGGATTAGCTTTAGGGTTAGGGTTAAGTTGAGGATTAGGTTCAGGGTGAGGGTTAGGATTAGCTTTAGGGTTAGGGTTAGGGATAGGGTGAGGATTAGGGTTAGTGTGAGGGTTAGGGTTAGGGTTACTGTGAGGATAAGGGTTAGGGTGAGGTTTATGTTGAGGGTGAGGTTTAGGATTAGCCTTAGGGTCACGGTGAGCGTTAGGGTGAGTGTTAGGGATAGGGTGAGGGTTAGGATTATGTTTAGGTTGAGGATTAGTTTTAGTGTGATGTTTATGGTGAGGGTGAGTGTTAGTGTGAGGGTGAGGATGATGGTTAGGGTTAGGGTTAGGGTTAGGTTTAGGGTGAGAGTGAGGGTGAGGGTGAGGTTTAAGGTTAGTTTTAGGGTGAGGATTAGGGTTTGGGTTAGGGTTATGGTGAGGGTAAGTCTTAGGGTGATGTTGAGTTTTAGGGTTACTGTAAGGGTAAGGGTGAGGGTTGGTGTGAGTGTAAGAGTTAGGGTTAGGGTGAGGGTTATTGTTAGGGTTAGGGTGGGGGTTAAGTTTAGTGTGTGGTCTAGGGTGAGGGTGAGTGTTAGGGTTAGGGTTAGTGTGAGGGGTAGGGTTAGGTTTAGGGTGAGGGTTAGGGTTAGTATGAGTGTTAGTGTTAGGTTTAGGATTAGGGTTAGTGTGAGGATAAGGTTTAGGGTGAGGGTTAGGTTGAGGTTGAAGTTTAGGGTTAGCGTTAGGGTTGGGGTTATCGTTAGTGTTATGGTGAGGGTTAGGGTGAGTGTTAGGGTTAGGGTGAGGTTTAGCTTGAGGGTGAGCCTTAGGTTTAGGTTTAGGGTGAGGGTTAGGGTGAGGGTTAGAGTGGGGGTTAGTGTTAGGGTGAGGGTTAGGGTTAGGATTAGGGTTATGGTGAGTTTTAGGGTTAGGGTTATGGTTGGAGTAAGGGTTAGGGTTAGGATTAAGGTTAGATTGAGGGTTAGGGTTATTGTTAGGGTTAGGGTTAGGGTGAGGGTGAGGGTGAGGGTTGGCGTTAGGGTTAGGGTTAGTTTCAGGGTGATGGTGGGAGTGAAGGGTAAGTTTAGGATTAGGGTTATGGTTAGGCTGAGGGGAAGGCAGAGGATGAGGGTGAGATTTAGGTTTAGGGTTAGGTTTAGAGTTACGGTGAGGGCTAGGGTGCGGGGTTAGGGTAAGGGTTAGAGTAAGGTTTAGGGTTAGGTTGATGTTTAGGGTGAGGCTGTGTGTTAGGGTTCGTGTGAGGGTTCGGGTGAGGGTGAGAGTGAGGGTGAGGGTGAGTTTTAGGGTGTGGCTTAGGGTTAGGCTTAGGGTCTGGTTGAAGTTGAGGCTGAGGGTTAGGGTTAGGGTTAGGTTGAGGGTTAGGGTTAGGTTGCGGGCTAGTGTGAAGGGTAGAGTTAGGGTTAGGGTGAGGGTTAGGGTTAGTGTGAGGGTTTGGGTTAGAGTTAGGGTTAGGGTGAGGGTTAGGTTTAGGGTTAGGGTGAGAGTTAGGTTTAGGGTACTGTTTAGCATGAGGGTGAGTGTTAGGGTGAGGTTTAGGGTTAGGGTGATGTTTAGGGTTAGGTGAGGATTAGGGTTAAGGTGTGGGTTAGGGTTAAGTTTAGGTTTCGGGTGAGGGTGAGGGTTACTGTTAGGGGTAGGTTGGGGGTTAAGGTTAGGGTGAGGTCTAGGGTGAGGGTGAGGGTTAGGGTGAGGGTTAGTGTAAGGGATAGCGTTAGGATTAGGGTGAGGGTTAGGGTTAGTGTGAGGGTTAGGGTTAAGGTTAGGGATAGGGTTAGGGTTAGGTTTAGGTTTAGTGTGAGGATAAGGGTTAGGGTGAGGGTTAGGTTGAGTGTGAGGGTTAGAGTTAGGGTTAGGGATAGTGTGAGGGTTAGGTTTAGGATTAGGGTTTGGGTTTTGGTTAGGGTTATTTTTAGGGTTAGTGTTAGGGTTTGGGTGAGAGTGAGGGTGAGGTTTGGTGTTAGGGTTAGGGTTAGGGTGAGGGTGGGGGTGAAGGTTAGGTTTAGGATTTGGGTTAGGTTTAGGCTGAGGGGGAGGTTGAGGTTTTGGGTTAGGGTGATGTTTTTGGTTAGGGTTAGGTTTAGGGTTACAGTGAGGGCTAGATTGAGGATGAGGGTTAGATTGAGGGTGAGGTTGAGGGTGAGGGTGAGGGTGAGGGTTAGGTTTAGGGTGAGGGTTAGGATTAGGGTTAGGGTTAGGTTTAGGGTGAAGGTTAGGGTAAGCGTTAGATTTGGTTGAGGGTTAGGGAGAGTGTTAGGTTTATTGTTAGTGTTAGGGTGAGGGTTAGGTTTAGGGTTAGTGTTAGGGTAAAGTTTAGGGTTATGGTGAGGGTTAGCGTAAAGTTTAGGGATAGAGTGAATGTGAGGATGAGGGTCAGGGTTAGGGTTACGGTGAAGTTTAGGGTTAGGGTGAGGGTTAGGTTAAGGGTTAAGGTTAGGGTGAGGGTTAGAGTTTGGTTTAGGGTGAGTGTTAGGGTTGGGTTTAGGGTTAGGGTAAGTGTTAGGGTTAGGGTGAGGGTAAGGGTTAGGGTTAGGGTTAGGGTGAGGGTGAGGGTGAGGGTAAGGGCGAGGGTGGGGGTTAATTTTAGGGTTAGGGTGTCGGTAAGGGTTAGGGTGAGATTTAGTGTTAGTGTTATGCTGAACGTGTGGGTAAGTATGAGGGTTAGGCTTAGGGTTAAGGTTATGTGATGAATTTGAAAAATTAAGGCTGCATCCATTTTACAATTTACTCACTGCTGACTCTCCTTCTGTAAACTTGCTTGCTTGAGCTAACACCAACCCCCCCCCCCTGGAAATAAGGAATTGGGTAAAGTCCAGGTGTCGGCCCCAGGACAAGGTCAGTGGTCGTAGATAAAGAACAGACAGTACGTGTTCCTCAGTTCCCATTTAGAAATTCCCCAGACATGACCTTGAGATAACGACTACCTGGCAAGACCACAAGCTAAGCCAAATGTCAACCAATCATAGGCCTGTAACCATGTAAACCCCCTTTAAACCAACCATGGGCCAGTGATTTTACGAAGAGTGTTACAAAATTTCCCGCGTGGCAAAGTGATTGTTGGCGTATATGATGACCTTTAAATGGACCAATCATGGGATGCTTTGTGTTATGCATTAATCTTATGGTTTTTGCGTTTAAAAGAAGTCTTGTAACCGCTTCTCGGGGCTCCCTGTCTGCTCGGGACAGAGAGTCCGTTTGCACAAACGTCAAATAAACTCCTCTTGCTTATTGCATCTCCCGGCCTGGATTCTGAGTTTCTGGGGCGCCCTCCCGTTGACGAAAGTATCCCAGGAGTCTGGGATCTTTCATTTGGTACGTTGGCCGGGAACCAGGCTCCCCCAAACCCCAGATACCAGGACCGGCAGGAGGTAGGATAGAGCTCTTGTCTTTCGTGTTTGTCGTGTTCATTTTATGTTTTGGGGATCCAAAAGTGCCTGTACAGGACGTGTGTGGTGGAGCAGAGGGAAAAGCAGACTTGCCCACTACCCTGGTCCCGCCCTGGGCTTCTACCCCAGGTGCGTGAATATGTGGTGGACTAGAGGGAAAAGCAGACCTGCCCACTACCCTAGTCCTTCCCTGCAGTCCAACTCCAGGGTTGCGAGGAGGGGGAACGAGATCCGAGTGTCTCTGTGTTAGGGGGAGTTAAGGCACGGACGGCCTCTCCCTTCTGAAGTTTCTCTCCTCATTTGTGCTCACTCGGGGACCGCGCTGCGTTTGTCTAGTCTTGTCTGTGTCTGTCTGACGTTAATTGTCTTTGGTGTTTGTTTTGTGACTTTCCAGGAAATGTGTCAACAAGCGAGTCCACTCCTAGGACACCTGAGACCTTGTCCTATTTCGTTTAAAAACAAAAACCGCTGGTTCTGCTTTTGTAACTTGCTTGTTTGTCAATTATGAAGCTGCCACTGACCACCTGCGAGTGGCCTCAGTTAGATCTCAGCTTCGGGCCTTGGCTCGGGGGGGGGGGGGTCTAAACGTGGGGGAGAACCTGTCAGTCTGAGGCGATGGCCGCTAGGGACTTCTTTCCCTTGCCACAAGATGACTGGCAATTCTCCTGCGCCTTGGAAGGCCCCTGGGTCAACGTCTGCAGGAATCTAAGAGAAAAATCCTCTGGAGGTGAGTAGGGGTGTTGAGTCCCCTGGTAAGTGAATGGTGGTGAGATGTCGCCCCATTCACTGAGACCTGATTTTGTCTTTGTGGCCAGTTGTTTGTCTTGTTTACTTTAGTGTGTGTGTTTGTTTTGTGTTTTCTGGGGTAGGGAAGTTCTGGGTGAGTGTGGCAGGCTCACCTATCAGACTCTGGATTCAGCTTGCTGAGTGAGAACAGCACAGAGTTCCGGTATGGATAAACTGGGGACCATTAGTCCCCAACTCAGCCTTCAGTTCTTGTCTAGTTCTGTTTTAGAATTGGTACCAGTTTTAAATGTGGATCCTTGGTTTTTGTGTTTATCTGTGTTTTTGTTATTTATTTGAACATCTCTGGGGAAATAAAAGTTCCAGCGGGTCTTGGTCACAGACCTGCTATGCCCACCCCCCCCCCCCTGAGGCATGGAAGGTTACTGGGCTAGTTTGGTTCCCTTCAAGCCTCAGGCTGCATTTTCTCCTTGTGGAGGCTGCCAGCAGGGAGGGTGTAGAAGGCTGTGTGCCTAGTTTGGACTTTTTCAGCTAGTCCTGACAATGTAACAATTTGTAAAGTGCTCTTGTCTATCTGTGTGAGTGTTTTGTGTGTGTCTGTGAACGTGTTCAAAGACAAGAATTGTCAGCATGCTGTAACAATTGGGTGAGTTTAAATTTAAAATTCAAAAGGTTATGAGGTTTGGACATTACCAAAAATTCTAAAAAAATCTTCACATTGTTTTAAATGGCTTTTTAAAGATTTTTTTTAACTTGCAAATTAAAAATCTGGTATTATAAAAAACTAATATTTTAAATGCATAAGATTGTTTATACTGTAATCACATTATCTGGCTTAACAAAATGCATTGGCTGTTTGGGATCTGGTTCCCTTGGCTAAAATTTGGGATAAATATTAAAAATTTAAATGTAAAGGTTAGTTTAACACTGTCAAAGATGTTACCTGTTCTGTCTGTCTAAAAACTGTGTATTTCATTCAAGAACCAAGAAAAGAGACGGGGAAAAACTTAGAAGCCAACAGAAGACCTATGTTTAGGGATAAGGGGTGAACAAGCAGAAGTGCAGTTCAGCTAGTCATGCATGGTGGGACAGGTCCTGGGAAGAGTCCATGCATGGTGAAAGAGGGCAAGCTGGCACAAACGCAGTTCATCTAACCCTAAAGAGTCGGATTGGGTGCGTACCCATTCCATAGAAGGGGCTGAGTGGCCCATCTTTGTTCTTTCTTTTCCCTGCAGATAGACACTAAAAACATGATGGTTAAAATGAGTGATGTGATGATATGATTAGTATTGCTAAAACTTCCCCTTGGATGTGTTAACATTAAAATTAGAAAGGCCTTAAAAAAAAGGGTTAAAAAGTTATTTATATAATGTGACTTGCTTTTAATGTTTTACAATTAGGATGTTTTTAAAAGTCAGAAAGACACTAAGTCTAGCTTTTTGGTTCAGTTATGATGATTGTTATTTTCGCATTAAGGAAAAATTGTCATTTGAGTTTAAAAATCTTAATGTGTGTCTGTTTTAAAACAAGCAACTAAGAGGCAATGAGTGACACTTGGCCTCAAGATTTCAAGGGATCTTTTCAAAATGCAAATAAGAGGTTTAAAAAAAATTAGGAATGGATTTTTGAATATAAAGTTTAAATGTAAAATTGTTCTTAACATTGGCTTCAGTGCACACAAAGGAAAAAATTAGGATTACCAAAATAATTGCTGTTCCAGTTTGCTCTTATAGGTTGTTTTTTTTTTAAGTTTCCAGCAAGCCCAGAGCAAAGCACAGAGGATTCTTAAAAGTTTGTCAGATGTAACTTTGACTCTTAATAAGTTTCAGGTAAGAGCATGCTTAAAAGCTACTTCTATGTTGACCACCTTGTTGCTTATAATTGGAGTAAAATGGCCTTTTATAAGACTCACTGATCTGCAAACTGGTTCAAAGCTAGGCCTGGCACAAAAAGGTTCCTGTGAGACTGTCACCTCTATTCAGCCAGCAGAGTACTAGTCCTGGACTGAAGAGTCAGGGGACAGTACTCAAGCCCCAAGCTCGAGACTCACAGTGGCAGAGTACTAGCCCTGGACTGAAGAGTTAGGGGACAGCATTCAAGCCCCGAGTCTGGGACTCAAAGTGGCAGAGTGCTAGCCTTGAGCTATAGAGCTGAGGGACAGTGCTCAAGCCCCGAGTTCAAGTCCAGCGACCAGCTAAAGGGAAATGCCAATGAGGCATTTTTCCCAATGTGAAGAAGACACTCCTGGGACAAAAGCAATGGAGGAGCATCCAGAGGCAGTAAGCCACTGCTTGGATGGCAGAAATGTCAGATCCTAGAGTCATTTGTGCATGGCACTTCAAAACTGGTCAGAGCCGGGAGGTCATAAAAAGAGTTTATAAGCATGCCAAATGTCCATGACTATCTACCTTGTAAGGGACAGGAACTTGCCAGTCCTCTGTGATAGTAAAAGCCAATGTTATAAAATGTGGGGGATAGTTTAAATCTCAACCCCTTTATGTGCCAAAAGCTCTAATTGAGCTCACACTAGTTACATGAAGTTCATCTGCTCAGGAAAACGTTTGTAAACCTGAGAGTGTGTTTCTATTTGATATCTGTCTAAAGGCCTGCAAAGGTAACTTAGGCATTGTTTGGGATCATTAGAGATCACATTCCTAAGCCATCTAGAAAGATGCTTTTGCAAACCAGAGTGCTAAACAAGTTACACTGCTGTAGTCGGAAAAAAAGGTCTGTGCAGTTGTCAAAAGTTAAATATTGTTCTAAATGACATCTAACCCTGATGGCCTCTTTGTAAAATAGACTAAGGTTATAGGTTCCTGGCTAGGTAAGATCAACAAGTTACAGAAGATGGACCTTCCCCCTTCTACCCCCATTATAAGATCAAGGGTCCAGAGTCAGTTTTGGAGAAATGAGGCAAAATAGATAAAATATTTTTTTTAAAAAGGCATAAAAATAGTGTCAACAGTTGTTGGTGTACAAGGTGTAAAGACTGCATCTGTCAGAGATGGCTACAAGACTAAGCCTTCTGAGCCTTCTGTGTCTATTTACAAAAATATCTGGTTAGTAAAAAAGTTGTGATTTTGGTAAATTGTCCTGGACTATTGTTTAAAGATCTTAAAAATCAGCAGGATCAAAGCCTGCCAAGCATATGCAATGTATTTTTAACCAGTCTGTGTAGGAATTTACAGCCGAGCATGAGGTGTGAAACTCCTTTGGAGCCACTGAGAGATCCTGCTGCTGCTGCTGCTGCTGCTGCTGCTGCTGCTGCTGCTGCTGCATACCCTAATGGGTAAAGTTCAAAGACGGCCTGACAGCCACCTGGAGAAACTCCTGCCTGATTCCATCACCTGAATCTGCTTCCTGGTTGACTGCTGCTAAATCTAAGATCTTGTGGGACATTCTTTTGGGTGATATCCAGAAACCCTCTCTTCCCACAGTGGATATTGAGGACAAGGATATCACTGGCTGGCTTGTCTTAGGCACTTCAGTGCATAGTGACTGAAAATCCACTCTATGGTCACAGCCTAGTTTAGCTCTGGTAATAACCTGAGTGTGTTATCAATGAAAATTGTAAAGGAGAGGGAGGTAGTAAAGAAAGCCTTGGAAAAGGAATTATAAAGGAGAGGGGGGTAGTAAAGGAAGCCTTGAGAAGGGAATTGGGGAAAAATTGGTATCCCCTTTAGATAAGAAAGGATTTAAAAAGTAAGGATTGTCTTTAATTGTTTGGAAAAGGGAAAGAAGACAAACCTCAGAAAGTTTAAGTATGTAGCAAATGGTATGTGTATGTCACAAATGGTATGAGTATGTCTTAAAATTGGAGCTTACAAGTACAACTGGTATAAAATTAAGTTAACTGTGATACACGGAGGCAGGACTGGTAAAACGAAAATGTAAAGGGCTCTGGTACTGTTACTTTTGTTACAATTGGACCTTGTATACTCAACAGACTGATGTCTTTTCTAAAAGAGAAAAATCAGCGCAGTCCATCTATTAGTTCTGAGGTCTCAATACCAAGCACTGAGAACAACTGACACCCCACAAAATAATATAGAGACACCCTAAATTTTAAGATTAAAATTACTCCAGAGAAGAAGTGGGTAATGAAGAATTAGAAAAATTAGGGCTGCGTCCATTTTACAATTTACTAACTGCTGACTCTGCTTCTGTAAACTTGCTTGCTTGAGCTAACACCAACCCCCACTCCCTGGAAATAAGGAATTGGGTAAAGTCCAGGTGTCGGCCCCAGGACAAGGTCAGTGGTCGTAGATAAAGAACAGACAGTACGTGTTCCTCAGTTCCCATTTAGAAATTCCCCAGACAGGACCTTGAGATAACGACCACCTGGCAAGACCACAAGCTAAGCCAAATGTCAACCAATCATAGGCCTGTAACCATGTAAACCCCCTTTAAACCAACCATGGGCCAGTGATTTTACGAAGAGTGTTACAAAATTTCCCGCGTGGCAAAGTGATTGTTGGCTTATATGATGACCTTTAAATGGACCAATCATGGGATGCTTTGTGTTATGCATTAATCTTGTGGTTTTTGCGTTTAAAAGAAGGCTTGTAATTGCTGCTCGGGGCTCCCTGTCTGCTCGGGACAGAGAGTCCGTTTGCACAAAAGTCAAATAAACTCCTCTTGCTTATTGCATCTCCCGGCCTAGAGTCTGAGTTTCTGGGGCGCCCTCCCGTTGACGAAAGTATCCCAGGAATCTGGGGTCTTTCAATGGTTAGTGTGAGGGTGAGGTTGAGGGTTAAGGTTAGGATTAGGTTTAGTTTTAGGGTTAGGCTGAGAGAGAGGGTGAGGGTGAGGCTGAGGGTGAGGTTTATGTTTTGGGTTTGGGTTAGGGTGAGGGCTAGTGTATGGGTGAGGGTGAGGGTTTCGGGTAGGTAAGTGTTAAGGTTAGGGTGAGGATTAGGGTGAGGTTGACGGTTAGTGTGAGTTAGGGTTACGGTGAGGGTTAGGGTGACTGTGAGGGTTAGGGTGAGGGTAAGGGTGAGGGTAAGGGTTAGGGTAAGGGTTAGGGTGCTGGTGAGGGTTAGGGTTAGCATTAGGGTTAGGGTCAGGGTGAGGGTTAGGGTGAGGTTTAGGGATAGGGATAGGGTTAAGATTAGGGTTAGGGTTAGAGTTAGGGTGAGGGTTAGACTGAGGGGTAGGGTAAGGGTTAGGGTGAGGGTTAGGTTTAGTTTGAGGATTAGAGTTAGGTTTAGAGTTAGGGTGAGGGTAAGGATTAGGCTGTGGGTTAGGGTGAGTGTGAGGGTTAGCTTTAGAATTAGGGTTAGTGTTAGGGTGAGGGTTAGGATTAGGGTCAGGGTTAGGGTGAGGTTGAGGGTGAGGATTAGGGTTACTGTTAGTTTGAGGGTTTGGGTTAGGGTTTGGGTTAGGGTGAGGGTGAGGGTGAGGTGAAGGTTTCGGTTAGGTAAGGGTTATGTTTAGGTTAGGGTGCGGATTAGTTTGAGTGTGAGGGTTAGATTGAGGGTTAAGTTTAGGGTAAGGGTTATGGTTAGGCCTAAGGTGAGGGTTAGGTTTAGTGTGATGTTTAGGGTGAGGGTGAGGGTTAAGGTGAGGGAAAGGATTAGGGTTAGAATTAGGGATAGGGTGAGGATTAGTGTTAGTGTGAGGGTTTGGGTTAGGGTTAGGGTTACTGTGAGCATAAGGGTTAGGTTGAGGGTTATGGTGAGTATGGGGTTAGGGTTAGCCTTAGGGCTATAGTGAGCGTTAGGGTGAGGGTTAGGGTTAGGGTGACGGTTAGGGTTATATTTAGGTTGAGTATTAGGTTTAGTGTCATGTTTTTGGTGAGGGTGAGTGTTAGTGTGAGGGTGAGAATGAGGGTTAGGGTTAGGTTTAGGTTTAGGTTTAGGGTGAGAGTGAGGGTGAGGGTGAGTGTAAGGGTTAGTGTTAGGGTGAAGATTAGGGTTACAGTTAGGGTTATGGTGAGGGTAAGTCTTAGGGTGAGGTTTAGGGTGAGGTTGAGGTTTAGGGTTAGCGTTAGGGTAAGGGTGAGGGTTGGTGTAAGGGTTAGAGTTAGGGTTAGGGTGAGGGTTATGGTTAGAGTTAGGGTGAGTGTAAGAATTAGGGTGAGGGTTCGGGTGAGGTTGAGGGTTAGGGTTATCATTAGGTTTAGGGTGAGGTTAGGGTTAGGGTGTGTTTATTGGGAGGGTGAGTGTTAGGCTGAGGGAGAGGTTGAGGGTTAGGTTTAGGGTTAGGGTTAGGTTTAGGGTTAGGGTGAGAGTCAGGGTGAGGGAGAGGGTTAGGGTTCGGATGGGGGTGAGGGTGAGCGTTACTCTTAGGGTTATGGTGAGGGTTAAGGTTAGGGTGAGGGCTCGGGTGAGGGCTCGGATGAGGGTGAGGGTGACTGTGAGGGTTTTGGTTAGGTAAGGATTAGGGTTAGGGTTATGGTGAGGATTAGCATGATGGTGAGGTTTATGTTGAGGGTTAGGGTTATGGTGAGGGTTATGGTGAGTGTTAGGGTGAGGGTTAGGGTTAGGGTTAGGGTGAGGGTTAGTGTGAGGTTTAGGGTTAGGGTTAGGTTTAGGGTGAGGGTGAGGGTTAGTGTTAGGGTTAGGGTGAGGTTAAGTTTAGGGTGTGGGTTAGGGTGATGGTGAGGGTTATGGTGAGGGTGAGGGTGAGGGTTTCTGTTAGGTAAGTTTTAGGGTTAGGGTTATGGTGAGGATTAGGGTGCGGGTGAGGGTTAGGTTGAGTGTTAGGTTAAGGGTGAGGGTTAGGGTAAGGTTTAGGGTGAGGGTTAGGGTTAGTGTGATGTTTAGGGTGAGGTTGAGTTTTAGGTTTAGGGTGAGGGTTCGGATTAGGTTTCGGGTTAGGGTTAGAGTGTATTTATGGTGAGGATGAGTGTTAGGGTGAGGGTGAGTTTGAGGGTTAGGTTTAGGGTTAGATTTAGGGAGAGAGTGAGGATGAGGGTGAGGTTTAGTTTTCGGGTGAGGGTGAGGTTGAGTGTGAGTGTTAGGGTGAGGATGAGGGTTTCGGTTAGGTAAGTGTTAGGGTTTAGTTATGGTGAGGATTATGGTGAGATTGAGGGTTAGCCTGAGGGTTAGGGTTAGGGTGAGGGTTAGGATGAGGGTTAGTGTAAGTGGTAGGGTTAGGGTTAGGGTGAGGGTTAGGGTTATTGTGAGGGTTAGGGTTAGGGTTAGGTTTATGGTTAGGGTGAGAATAAGGGTTAGGGTGAGTGTTAGTTTGAGGGTGATGGTTAGGGTTAGCTTTAGGTTTACAGTTAGTATTAGGGTTAGGATGAGAGTTAGGGTTAGGATGAGGGTTAGGTGGAGGCTGAGGGTTAGGGTTAGGTGTAGGTTCAGGGTTAGGGTTAGGGTTAGGATTTGGGTGAGGGTTAGGGTCAGGGTTAGGTTTAGGGTTAGGGTGAGGGATAGTGTTAGGGTTAGGGTGAGGGTTAAAGTTAAGGTGAGGACTAGAGTGAGTGTGAGGATTAGGGTGAGGGTAAGGGTGAGTGTTTCCGTTAGGTAAGGTTTAGGGTTTGGGTTATGGTGAGGATTAGGGTAAGGGTGAGGGTTAGGTTGGGGGTTAGGTTAAGAGTGAGGGTGAGGGTTAGGGTTGGGGTTAGGGTGAGGGTTAGTGTTAGGTTGAGGTTTAGGATTAAGTTTAGGGTTAGGGTTAGGGTTAGTGTGAGTGGTAGGTTTTGGTACGGTTAGGTTTAGGGTTATGGTTAGCATTAGGGTGCGGATGAGGGTGATGTTGAGTGTTATGTTTAGGATTTTGTTTATAGTTAGGTGAGTGTTAGGTTTAGTGTGAGGGTTAGGGATACGTTTCGGATTAGGGTTAGTGTGAGGATAAGGGTTAGGGTGAGGGTTAGTTTGAGGGTGAAGTTAAGGGTTAGCGTTATGGTTGGAGTTAGCGTTAGGGTTAGGGAGAGGGTTAGGGTGAGTGTTAGGGTTAGGGTGAAGTTTAGCTTGAGGGTGAGCGTTATGGTTAGGTTTAGGTTGATGGGTAGGTTTAGGGTTAGGTTTAGGTTGAGGGTTACGGTTAAGGTTAGAGTGAGTGTTAGTGATAGTGTGAGGGTTAGGGTTAGGTTTAGAGTTACAGTGAGTTTTAGGGTTAGGGTTATGGTTAGGGTAAGGGTTAGGGTTAGGATTAAGGTTAGATTTAGGGTTATGGTTATTGTTAGGATTAGGAGTAGGTTTAGGGTGAGGGTGAGGGTGAGGGTGGGCATTAGGTTTAGGGTTAGGTTTAGGGTGATGATGGGGGTGAGGGGTAGATTTAGGATTAGGGTTAGGGTTAGGCTGAGGGTGAGGCAGAGTTTGAGGGTTAGGTTTAGGTTTAGAGTTATGGTGAGGGCTAGGGTGAGAATTAGGGTGAGGTTGAGGGTTAGGGTTAAGGTGAGGGTTAATGTTAGAGTGACGGTTATTGTTAGGTTGATGTTTAGGGTGAGGCTGAGATTTAGGGTTCGGGTGAGTGTTCAGGTGAGGGTGAGTGTGAGGGTGAGGGTGAGGTTTAGGGTGTGGCTTAGGGTTAGGTTTTGGGTGAGGGTTAGGGTTAGGTTTAGGGTTAGGGTCAGGGTTAGGTTGAAGTTGAGGGTGAGGGTTAGGGTTAGGGTTAGGTTGAGGTTTAGGATTATGTTGAGGGCTAGGGTGAGGGTGAGGGTTAGGTTGAGGGTTATGGTTAGGGTTAGGTTTAGAGGTAGTGTTAGGGTAAGGGTTACGGTGAGGGCTAGAGTTTGGGTTAGGTTGAGGGTTAGAGTTAGTGTGAGGGTTTGGGTTAGAGTTAGGGTTATTGTGAGGTTAAAGTTTAGTGTGAGGGTTAGGGTGAGGTTGAGGGTTAGTTTTATCGTTAGGGTTAGGGTGAGGGTTAGGGTGAGGGTTAGGGTTAGGGTGATGTTTGGGTGAGGAGAGGGTTAGGGTGAGGATGAGGGTGAGGTTTAGAGTTATGGTTAGCGTTAGGGTGCGGGTGAGGGTGATGTTCAGTGTTAGGTTTAGGATTGTGTTTATAGTTAGGTGAGTGTTAGGGTGAGGGTAAGTATTCGGGTGAGGGTGAATTTTAGGGTGTGGTTGAGGGTTAGGTTTAGGGTGAGGATTAGGGTTAGGGTTTGGGTTATGGTGAGGGTAAGTATTAGGGTGTGGTTTAAAGTGAGGTTGAGGTTTTGTTTTAGCGTTTGGGTTAGGGTGATTGTTAATGTGAGGGTTAGATTTAGGTTTAGGTTTAGGGTGATGGTGAGGTTTTGAGTTAGGGTTAGGTGGAGGGTTAGGTTTAGGATTAGGGTGATGGTAAGGGTTAGGTTGAGGGTTAGGGTGAGATTTAGTGTTAAGGTTAGCATTATTGTTAGGGTGAGAGTGAGGTTAGGGTGAGGGTTAGGGATAGGGTTTGGGATAGGGTGAGGATTAATGTTAGTTTGAGTGTTAGGGTTATATTTTGTGTGAGGATAAGTGTTAGGGGGAGGGTTAGGGTGAGGGTGAGTGTGAGGATTTCAGTTACGTAAGGGTTAGGGTTAAGGTTATGGTGAGGATTAGGGTGAGGGTGCTGGTTAGTTTGAGGATTAAGGTTAGGGTTAGGGTTCGTGTGAGGGTTAGGGATAGGGTTAGGGTTAGGTTGATGGTGGGGGATGAGATGGAGGTTTAGGATTAGGGTTAGGGTTAGGCTGATGATGAAGGGGAGGGGGATGGGGAGGTTTGGGGTTAGGGTTAGGGTTAGGTGATGGCTAGATTGAGGGTGAGTGTTAGGGAGAGGGTGAGGGTGAGGGTGAGGGTTAGGGATAACTTTAGGGTTAGGGTGAGGGTTAGCACGAGTGTTAGGTTTAGGTTTTGAGTTAGAGTGAGAGTGAGGGTTAGGGTTCAGTTTAGGAAAAGGGTTAGGGTTAGGGTTAGGGTGAGGTTTAGGGTTAGGGTTAGGGTTAGGTTGAAGGTGAGAGTAAGGGTTAGGGTGAAGTTGAGTGTTAATGTTAGCATTAGGGTTAGGGTGAGAGTGAGGGTTAGGGTGAGGGTTAGGGTTAGAGTTAGGGATAGGGTGAGGATTATGGTTAGTGTAAGGGTTAAGGTTAGGTTAAGTGTGAGGATAAGTGTTAGGGTGAGTGTTAGGGTGAGGGTTAGCATTAGGGTGAGGGTTAGTGTTAGTGTTAGGGTGATGGTTAGAGTTAGGGTTAGGGTTAGGGAGAGGGTGAGGGTTAGTGATAGGGTTCGGGTGAAGTTTAATGTTATGTTGAGGATTAAGGTTAGGGTGAGGGCTAGGGTGAGGGTGAGGGTTAGGGTGTGGGTGAGTGTGAGTGTTTCATTTAAGTAAGGGTTAGATTTAAGGTTATGGTGAGGATTAGGTTGAGGGTGAGGGTTAGGTTGAGGATTAGGGTTAGGGTGAGATTTAGAGTGAGGGTTAGGGTTAGGGTTAGGGTTATGGTGAGGGTTAGGGTGAGGGTTAGGTTTAGGGTTAGGGTTAGTTTTAGGGTGGGGGTTAAGGTTAGGGTAAGGTCTAGGGTGAGGGTGAGGGTTAGGATGAGGGTTAGCGTGAGGGGTAGAGTTAGGGTTAGGTTGAGGTTGAGGGTTACGGTGAGGGTGAGGGTGAGGGTTAGGCATAACTTTAGGGTTAGGGTGAGTGTTAGCGTGAGGGTTAGGTTTACCTTTAGAGTTAGGGTGAGGGCGAGGGTTAGGTTTCGGGTTAGGGATAGGGTTATCGTTAGGGTTAGGGTGAGGTTTAGGGTTAGGGTTAGGTTAGGTTGAAGGAGAGGTTGAGGGTTAGGGTTAGGGTTAGGTTGAGGATTAAGTTGAGGGTGAGGGTTAGGTTGAGGGTTAGTGTTATGGTGAGTGTTAGGGTTGGAGTTAGGGTGAGGGTTAGGGTTAGGGTGATGTTTAGGGTGAGGATTAGGGTTAGGTTGAAGGTGAGGGTTCGAGTGAGTGTGAATGTTCGGGAGATGGTGAAGGTTAAGTTGTGGGTGAGGATTAGGTTACGGAGCAGTGTTAGGGTGACAGTGATTGTTAGGGTGATGGTGAGGGTTAGGGTTAGGGTTAGGGTGAGTGTTAAGGTTAGGGATAGGGTAGGGTTAGGGTCAGTGTTAGGGTTAGGGTTAGGGTGAGGTTGAGGGTTCGGGGGAGTGTGAGTATTCAGGTGAGGATGAGGGTTAGATTTTGGGTGAGGGTTAGGTTTCAGCTGAGTGTTAAGGGGATTTTGAGGGTTAGGGTTAGGGCTAGCGTTAGGTTTAGGGTGAGGGTTACGTTGAGGGTTAGGGTTAGGGTGAATGTTAGGGTTAGGGTGATGTTTCAGTTGAGGTTGAGTTTTAGGTTCTGGGTGAGAGTTAGGGTTAGGGTGAGGATTAGGATTAGGGTTAGGGTTAGGGTTATGGTGAGATTAAGGGATAGGTTGAGGTTTCGTGTGAGGTTGAGGGTTATGGTTAGTGTTAGGGTTAGGATGAGGTTTAGGGTTAGGGTGCGGGTTAGGTTGACAGGGTTAGGGTGAGGGTGAGGGTGAAAGTTAGGGTTAGGGTTAGGGTTACAGTTAGGGTGAGGGTGAGAGTAGGGTTAGAATTTTGATTAGTGTTATGGGTAGAGTTTGGGTGAGGGTGAGGATTAGGGTTAGGATTAGAGTTAGGGTGAGAGTGAGGGTGAGGTTCAGTGTTAGGATTAGGGTTAGGGTTAGGTTTAGGGTGAGTGTTAGGGTTAGGTTTAGGTTTAGGGTTAGGGTTAGGGTGAGTGTTAGGGTTATGGTTAGGATGATGTTGAGGGTTCAGGTGAGTGTGAGTGTTCGCGTGAGGGTGAGGGTTAGAGTGTGGGTGAGGGTTAGGTTTCGGCTGAGTGTAAGGTGAAGGTGAGTTTTAGGGTTAGAGTTAGCGTTATGGTTAGGGTTACGGTGAGGGTCAGTGTTAGGATGATTGTTAGGTTTAGGGTTAGGCTTAGGGTTAGGGTGATATTTAGGGTGATGGTGAGTGTTAGTGTGAGGGTGATGGTTAGGGTTAGGGTTAGGGTGAAGTTTAGGTTTAGTATTAGTGTTAGGGTTAGGGTTAGGGTGAGTGTAAGGGTGAGGGTGAGGTTTCAGGTCAGGTTTAGTTTTGAGTTTTGGGTGAGAGTTAGTGTTAGGGCGAGGATTAGGGTTAGGTTTAGGGTTAGGGTTAGGTTTAGGGTTAGGGTTAGGGTGAATTTAAGGGTTAGGGTAAGGTTTAGGGTGAGGCTGAGGGTTACGGTTAACATTAGGTTTGGGGTGAGGGTTAGGGTTAGGTGAGGGTTAGGGTGAGGTTTAGGGTTAGGGTGAGAGTGAGGGTGAGGGTTAGGGTTAGGGTTAGGGTTAGTTAGGGTGTGGGTGAGACTGAGGGTGAGAATTTGGATTAGGGTTAGGGTTAGAATTAGGGTGAGGTTGAGGGTTAAGATTAGAGTTAGGGTGAGAGTGAGGGTGAGGTTCAGTGTTAGGATTAGGCTTAGGGATAGGGTTAGGGTGAGGATACGGATAAATGTTAGGATTAGTGTTAGGCTTACGGTTACTGTGAGTATACGGGTTAGGGTGAGGGTTAGGGAGAGGTTGAGGGTTAGGGTTAGGGTGAGAGTTAGGGTTAGGGTTAAGGTGAGGGTTAGGGTTAGGATGAGATTTAGGATGAGGGTTAGGTTTAGGGTTAGGGTTAGAGTGAGGGTTAGGGTGATGGTTAATGTTAGGTTTAGGATTAGGGTGAGGGTGAGGGTTAGTGTTAGGGTTAGGGTGAGGTTAAGGTTAGGATGAAGGCTAGGTTGAAGGTGTTGGTTAGGGTGAGGGTGTGAGGTTGAGTGTTTCTGTTAGGTAAGGGTTAGGGTTAGGTTTATGATGAGGATTAGGGTGAGGGTGAGGTTTAGGTCGAGGGTTAGGTTGAGGTTGAGGGTTAGGGTTAATTTTAGGGTCAGGGTTAGGCTTAGGGTGGTGTTTAGTGTGAAGTTGTGGTTTAGTGTGAGTTTTAGGGTTCGGGTTAGGGTTATTGTATGGTTTAGGGTTAGGGTTAGGGTGAGGGAGAGTGTAGGGTTAGCGTTAAGGTTAGTGTGATGGTGGGGGTGAGGGGTAGGTTTAGGATTAAGGTTAGGGTTAGGCTGAGGGCTAGGGTGAGGTTGAGGGTGAGGGTGAGGGTTTATGTTAGGTAAGGCTTATGGTTATTGTCAGGGTGAAGATTAGGTTGAGGTTGAGGGTTAGGTTTAGGGTGAGTGTTAGGGTTACCGTTTTGGATAGGGTTAGGGTGAGGTTTAGGGTGAGGGTGAGTGTTAGGGTGAGCGGTAGGGTTCGGGTGAGGTTGAGGGTTAGGGTGTGGGTGATGGTTAGGCTTAGGGTGAGGTTTAGGGGGTCAATGAGGGTTAGCTTGACTGTGAGGGTTAGGGTTAGATTTAGGGTGAGAATTAGGGTTCGGGTTAAGGTTAGGGTGAGGTTTAGGGTGAGGGGTAGTGTTAGGGTTAGGGTGCGGCTTAGGATTAGTTTGAAGGTTAGGGTTAGATTTAGGGTTAGGATAAGTGTAAGGGTCAGCGTCAGGGTTAGGGTTAGGGTGAGGATGAGGGTGAGGGTGAGGATTAGGGTGAGGGTGAGGGTTAGGTTGAGGGTTAGGGTTAGGTTTACGGTTAGGGTGAGGGTTAGGTTGAGGCATAGGGTTAGGGTTAGGGTTAGATTTAGGGTGACGTTGAGGATTAGAAATAGGATTAGGTTTAGGGTTAGAGTTAGGGTGAGGTTGAGGGTGAGGGTTAGGGTTAGGGTTAGAGTTAGTGTGGGGGTGAGTTGAGGGTTACCGTTAGGATTAGGGTTAGGGTTAGGGTTAGGGTGAGGGTGAGTGTGAATTTTATGGTTAGGGTTAGGGTTAGGGTTATTTTGAGGATAAGGGTTAAGTTGAGGGTTAGGTTGAGGGTGAGGGTGAGGGTGAGGGGTAGGCTGAGGTTGAGGGTTAGGGTTAGGTTTAGAGTGAGTGTTAGCGTTAGGGTTAGGTTGAGGCTTAGGTTTAGGTTGAGGTTTAGGGTTAGGGTGAGTGTTAGGGTGAGTGTTAGGGTTAGGGTTTGGTTTAGGGTGAGAGTGAAGTTTAGTGTTAGGGTTACAGTGAGAGTTAAGTTTAGGGTGAGGGCTAGGCTGTGGGTGAGGTTTAGGGTGAGCGTGAGGGTGAGGGTGAGGGTTTCTGTTAGTTAAGCTTTAGGGTTAGTGTTATGGTGAGGATTAGGATGAGGTTTAGGTTTAGTTTGAGGGTTAGGGTGAGGATGATGGTGAGTGTTAGGGTTAGAGTCAGGGTGAGGGTTGGGGTGAGGGGTAAGGTTATTGGTAGGGAGAGGGTTAGGGTTAGGGTTAGGGTTAGAGTTAGGTTTAGTATGAGGATAAAGGTTAGGTGAGGGTTAGGTTTAGTGTTAGGGTTAAGGTTAGGGTTAGGGTGAGGTTTAGTGTTAGTGTTAGGGTTAGCATTAGGGTGAGTGTTGGCGTTAGGGTTAGGGTAAGGATTAGGGTGACGGTGAGGGTTAGGGTTAGGGTTAGGTTTAGGGTTAGGGTAAGGTTTAGCTTTAGGGTGAGGGTTAGGGTTAGGTTTAGGGTTAGGTTGAGGGTGAGTGTGAGGGTGAGGGTTAGGGTTAGGTTTAAGGTGAGGTTTAGAGTGTGGGTGAGGGTTAGGTTTAGGGTGACCGAGAGGGTTAGGGTGAGGGTGAGGATTAGGGTTAGGTTAAGGGTAAGGGTTAGTGTTAGGGTTAGGTTCAGGCTTAGGCTGAGGGTTAGGGTGAGGGGTAAGTGTTAGACTTAGGGTGAGGGTTAGTGTTAGTGTGAGGGTTATGGTTAGGGTTAGACTTAGGGTTAGTGTATGGTTAAAGTTAGGTTGAGGGTTAGGGTGAGTGTGAGTGTTAGGGTTACCGTTAGGGTTAGGTTGACGGTTAGGGTGAGGGTTAGGTTTAGGGTGAGTATTAGGGTGAAAGTACTTTTTAGCATGAGGGTGAGGGTTAGGGTGAGGGAGAGGGTTAGGGTTAATTTTAGGGTTAGGGTGAGGGTTAGGCTTAGGGTTAGGGTGAAGGTCAGGTTGAGGGTTAGAGTTGCCACGGACCGGGTTCTGTCGGGACGACGAAGGATACCTAGGGGAGGAACCTGGAATAGGACGGGGAGATGGCAAACAGACAACTCACACACATTAGGAGTGGATGCTGAGTGCTGAGTGCGATTTAATGCAGAGGATAACAAACTTTTATAGCAAAAGTCTCCATAAGAAAGGGCAAAAGGTTACATAATCTTGCTGCAGGGCTTCATTCTTGGGTGGTCACCAACTGGTCGCCTGATAGGCACTTGTTTCCAGCTTTACCTCTATTTTTAAGAAATACAATGGGTTTCGATGATTGTCACCAATTAACCACTACTTTTTTCTATAGAGGCCTTAACTGTCCCATTAAGATCTTTCCTGTTCCTTCTTTAATAGTAAGCACCAAGGAGACTTAGATTTAGCAAGTCTCTTAGTAAATGAGGAAGTTCTTTCTCCTAAGTAGTTATCTCAGCAATTGCCATACATTCTTTCTGTTCTAGCCGCGCCTACAACTTTTTGTAAATCTTACAATTCCTTCTGGAGTGACTTTGTGAAACCCCCAATACTTTTATATTTACTTATAACTTGTCTACTAGCCTCCATAAGAGGGGTTTCAGGGTAGCACTTAACTCTGGTGAGTTAGTCATATTTTTAAGACACTCATCAGATATTGGAGTCGTCAACACTCTTAAGAAAGAGCTTTGAATAAGGGAACGTTGACAATGAGTAAGTACAATGAGCAGTAGAAACAGTAAAAGATTAATAGGCACTCTTATGAGGAAAAGATAGGCAGAAACACATCTTTTCCAGGGGTTTTGCCAGCCTTTTCCCAGGAGTAGGCCTCTTAGAAGCCCTATTCTCCAAGGTAGACTTCGGTGAAGTCCCAAAACTTGGAGATAGGTTTCTGTAAAGCCCCATTCTCTGAGGTAGACTTCGGTGAAGTCCCAAAACTCAGAGATGGGTCTCGAGGCCCCTATCATGGTCTGATAGATGGTTTCCCATGCTAAGCAGACTCTACTGGGGTCGGCGTGGCAATTAAGGGTTAGGGTTAGGGTTAGGGTGAGGATTAGGTTGAGGGTGAGGGTTAGGTAGAGGGTTAGGGTTAGGGTGAGGGTTAGGGTAGGGGTTAGGGTTAAGGTTAGGGTTAGGTTGATGTTTAGGTGAGAGTGATGGTTCGGGTGAGGGTGAGGGTTAGGGTGTGGCTGAGGGTTAGATTTCGGCTGAGTGTTATGGTGACGATGAGGGTTAGGGTGAGGTTGAGCATTAGGGTTATGATTAGTGTTAGGGTGAGGGTTAGAGTTAGGGTTAGTCTTAGGGTGTGGGTTAGGGTTAGGGTTAGGGTCAGGTTTAGGTTTAGTGTGAGGGTTATGGTTAGGGTTATGTTTAGGGTTTCTGTTAGCATTAGGGTGAGGGTGAGGGTTAGGTTGAGGGTGAGGGTGAGTGTTAGGGTTAGTGTTAGTGTAAGGGTGATGTTTACGGTGAGTGTTAGGGTTAGGGTGAGTGTTAGAGTCAGGGTTAGGGTGAGGGTTAGGTTTAGGGTGTTAT
Source organism: Dipodomys merriami (assembly GCF_024711535.1). Taxonomy (NCBI): domain Eukaryota; kingdom Metazoa; phylum Chordata; class Mammalia; order Rodentia; family Heteromyidae; genus Dipodomys; species Dipodomys merriami. The sequence goes on from NW_027202694.1 coordinate 73,973, forward strand.
TTAGGGTGAGGGTTAATATTAGGCTGAGGGAGATGGTTAGGGTTAGGGTTAGGGTTAGGGTGATTGTAAGGTTTTGTTTGATGTTTTGGGTGACCTTGAGTCTTAGGGTTTGGGTGAGGGTTAGTGTTAGAGTGCATAGTATGGTTAGGGTTAGGGTCAGGGTTTTAGTGAGTTTAAGGTTTAGGGTGAGGTTTATGGTGAGGGTTAGGGTTAGGATTAGCGTGAGGTTTATGGTGAGGGTTAGGGTGAGGGTTTGGTTAGGTTTAGGGTGAGGGTTAGGGTGAGGGTTAGGGTTAGGATGAGGGTTATGGTTAGGGTTAGGGTGAGTGTTAGGGTGAGAGTATTGCTTAGGGTGAGGTTGAGGGTCAGGGTGAGGGTGAGGTTGAGTGAGAGTGTTAAGGTGACAGTGACGGTGACGGTGACGGTGAGGGTTAGAATTAGGGTTAGGGTTAGGGTGAGGGTGAGAGTTAGGGTTAGGATTGGGGTTAGGGTTAGGTTTAGGCTGAGGGTTAGGGTGAGCATGAGGTTTAGGGTGCGGGTGAGGGTGATGGTGAATGTTAGGGTTAGGATTATGTTTAGGGTGAGTTTTAGGGTTAGGGTTAGGGTGTGGGTGAGGGTTAGGTTTCGGCTATTAGGGTGACGGTGAGGGTTAGGGTGAGTGTGAGGGTTAGGGTTATGGTTAGGGTTAGGGTCAGGTTTAGGTTTAGGGTGAGTGTGAATGTGAGGGTTAGGTTTAGGATTAGTCTTAGGTGTTTGGTAAGGCTTAGGGTGAGTGTGAGTGTGAGGGTCAGAGTTAAGTTTGGGGTGAGGGTTATGGTTAGGTTTAGGGGTAGGTTGAGGGTGAGGGTGAGGGTTAGTTTCTGGGTGATGGTCAGGGTGATGGTGAGGGTGAGGTTTAGGTTTAGGGTAAGGTTTAGGGTTATGGTTAGGGTAACAGTGAGTGTGAGGGTGAGGGGTAGGGTGAGGGTGATGGTGAGGTTGAGGGTGAGGGTGAGGATTAAGGTTTGGGTTAGGGTTAGGGTTAGGGTTAAGTTAGGGTGAGGGTTAGGGTTAGGGTTATGGTTAGGGTGACGGTTAGGCTGAGGTTTAGGGTTAGGGTTAGGATGAGAGTGAGGGTTAGGATTAGGATTAGGGTTAGGGTCAGGTTGAGCATTAGGGATAGGTTTAGTATTAGGGACAGGGTTTGTTTAGGGTTAGGTTTAGAGTTAGGGTGAGGGTGTGGGTGAGGGTTAGGGATTGGATTAGGGTTAGTGTTAGGGTTAAGCTGAGGGTGAGGTTGAGGGTGAGTGTGATGGTTAAGGTTAAGGTGAGGATTAGGATTAGGGTTAGGGTTAAGGGTTAGGTGAGGGTTACGTTTAGATTTAAGTTTTATATTAGGGTTAGGCTGAGGGTTAGGGTTAGGGTTCGTGGGAGGGCAAGGGTTAGGTTGAGGGTTAGGGTGAGGGTGATGGTTAGGGTTAGGACTTAGGGTTAGGGTGAGGGTGAAGGTGAGGGTTAGTGTTAGGGTTAGGGTTAGGGTTAGGGTGAGGGTAAGGGTTAGGGTGATTTTTTAGGGTGAGGGTTAGTGTTACGGTTAGGGTTAGGGTTAGGGTGAATGTTAGGGTATGTGTCAGGGTTAGGGCGAGTTTTATGGTGACAGTGAGGTTTAGGATGAAGGAGAGGGTTAGGGTTAGGGTTAGGGTAAGGGTTAAGTTTAGGGTGAGGGCTAGTGTGTGGGAGAGGTTTAGGGTGAGAGTAATGGGTAGGGGTAGGTTTAGTGTTAGGGTTAAGGTTAGGCTGAGTTTTCGGGTTAGTGTGAGGGTGAGGGCAAGTTTTAGCATTAGGGTTAGATTTAGGTATAGGGTTAGGGTGAGGGCGAGGGTGAGATTGAGTTTGAGGTTAGGTTTAGGGATAGGGTTAGGCTGAGGGTGGGGGTGAGGGTGAGGGTGAGGTTGAGGGTTAGGGTTAGTTTTAAGGTGAGGGCTAGTGTGAGGGTGAGGGTTAGGGGGACCTTTTGGTTGAGGATTAGGGTGAAGTTGAGGATGAGGTTGAAGATGAGGGTTAGGTTTAGGGTGAGGATTAGGTTTAGGGTTAGGGTGAGGGTTAGGATTAGGGTGATGTTTAGGGTGAGGGTGAGATTTAGGGTGAGGGCGAGTGTGAGGATTAGAGTGTAGGTGATTGTTAGGGTTAAGGTGAGGGTTAGGGTGACGGTGATGGTCAGGGTGAAGTTGAGGGTTAGAGTTAGGGTTAGGATGAGGTTTAGGGTTAGGTTTAGGGTGAGGGGTAGGTTAAGGTTTAGGGTGAGTGTTAGGGTTAATGTGAGGGTTAGGGTTAGGCTTAAGGTTAGTGTGAGGGTAAGGTTTAGGGTGAGGTTTAAGTGGAGAGTGAGGGTTAGGGTTAGCCTTAGTGTTAGGGTGAGGTTTAGGGTGAGGGATAAGGTGAGGGTTAGGGTTAGTATGAGGGTGAGGTTTAGAATTAGTTTTAGGGTGAGGGTTAGGGTTCGGTTGAGGTTTAGGGTAGGGTTAGGGTCATGGTGAGGGTGAGGGTGAGGGTGAATTTTAGGGTGTGGATGATGGTTAGGGTTAGGGTGAGGGAGAGGTTTAGGGTTACGGTGAGCATTAGGGTGAGGGTTTGGTTTAGGTTTAGTGTGAGGATTAGGGTTATGGTAAGGGTTAGGGTGAGGGTAAGGGTTAGGGTGACTGTTAGGTTGATAGTGAGGGTTAGGGTTAGCGTTAGGGTTAGGGTGAGGTTTAGTGTGAGGGATAAGGTGAGGGTTAGTGTTAGTATGAGGGTGAGGGTTAGAATTAGTTTTAGCGTGAGCGTTAGGGTGAGGGTTAGGGTTAGGGTTAGTGTGACGATTAGGTTTAGAGTTAGGGTTATGGTGAGGGTAAGGGTTAGGGTGAGGTTTAGTTTAGGGTTAGGGTTAGGGTTAGGGTTAGGTTTAGACTGAGGGTTAGGGTGAGTGTTAGGGTTAGGCGGAGGGTTAAGGTTAGGGTGAGGGATAGGGATAGGGTGAGGGTGAGCGTGAGGATGAGGGTGAGGGTTTTGGTTAGGTTAGGTTTAATGTTAGGGTTATTGTGAGGATTAGGGTGAGGGTGAGGGTTAGGTTGAGGTTTAGGATTATGGTGAGTGTTAGGGTTAGGTTTAGGTTGAGGGTTATGGTTAGGGTGATGTTTAGGGGGAGAGGGATCATTTGAGTGAGGGTGAGGGTTTGGGTGAGTGTGAGGGTTAGGGTTAGGATTAGGGTGAATGTTAGGATTAGGGTTAGGGTTAGGTTGAGGATTAGTGTGAGGGATAGGGTTCGGGTTAGGGTGAGGCTTAGGGTTAGTTTGAGGGTTAGGGTTAGGGTTATGGTTAGTGTGAGGATAAGATTTAGGGTGAGGGTTAGGTTGAGGCTGAGTGTTAGGGTTAGCGTTAGTGTTAGGGTGAGGGTTAGGGTGAGTTTTAGGGTTAGGGTGAGTGTTAGGTTTAGGGATAGGGTTAGAGTTAGGGTGAGGGTATGGTTAAGGGTGAGGGTTAGGTGTAGGTTTAGTGTCGCGACCACCTCGGCCAGCAAGGAAGACGCGACCCGGGATTCTTCTCAATGCGGTTTATTCAGGACCTTGTTACAATCTTCTCTCCTGCTTCTCTCCTGCCTGCTTCTTCCCACTTCTCTCTGCCCCCTGCACCCGCGGTCCGGTTATAAGCCTCCTGGATGGCCAATCCCTAAGCGCCACGTGGCATATACCGATAGGTTCGCAAACACGGAAGCAAACTAGGAGCCAAGTCATAGCCATATAAGGAGTTGTTTTTACAGAGAGCATTCGTCACCGGGAAGACGGAAGGTGGGAGCCAGCGCCATCTTACCAAGGAGTTACAATGTTGCTTTTGTGGCCGCGCCATACGGCCGCGCCGTCTTTGGTCGCGGCTCCCGCAGCTCTCCACAGTTCCCCCTTTTTTGTTTTATTAAGCAAAAGATAAGAGTAGAGGTTGGGCCTCTGTCTAAAACATTAATGAGAGGACCTTGCACTGGTCTTCACCTGAGGGGCGCCTTCCCCAGTGATGACCAGGCCCGTCCGATGCCTTTTTTGCAGAGGTGGGATCTCGGGCATCAACCCACTTGCAACCCAACATGCTCTTCTTGGGCTCACGCCAGGGAGTGATTCCCAAGTGCAGTGCGTTTGCCTCGCACCCTGTGCTATTCCTTTAACGTGGCAAGCCACGCGTAGGGGGACTGTCCGGCCTCAATGGCAGTGAAGGCCTGGACAACCATACTCCTGCGCTGCAAGCCCCTAATCCGGCATATGCACCACAGGCACAGCAAGATCACCAATGCCAGGATACCAATAAGGGAGCCCATTCCCGCCCACTCCTTCAAATGATCCACAGCTGTCAAAATCCAGGAGGAAACATCTTGTAACAGGGCATCATCCATCCGGGTAGAGTTTATCGCGACAATGGCCAATCGTAGCTGCAACATCAATTGGTCGAATTCCCCCGTCCAGTTGCCTAAAAGATAACTTGACAGTTGTTTAGACAAATTTGCTGCTTGGGTAGAGTTATAATACTGAATAGCAGTAATACAAAGCCCTTCATATTTTTGAACACATCCCAGCTGAGCCAACTGCCACAGGATATCAACTTGCTCCTGCACAAGGTCAACCCTTTGATTTAACAGCATCAGTCCTCCTTTTAATTGTGCATTGGCCGCTTGTTGTAAATCCATAGCTCTAGCTGTAGTAGCCGACAAGTTATTTAAAGTCTGAGCCGTCTGCACAGTATGTGACATGGCGACAGCGGCAGCCGTTGCACCCGCAGCAGCCACAGCTATAGCAGTTACAATGGCCGCAGTGATGCCAAAATCTCTCTTATGCCTAAACAAGGTTACAGCTTGAGAAGCATCTACTGGCACAGGCACCCAACGTGGGATCCGTGTAACTATAGCTAACGGATACTGAGAACTCCAGCAGGTAGCATAATAGCAGGTTTCATTAGTGCAAGCACATACATCATCTGAGCATACAGAGGTGTTGTTAATTACCAAAAACACAAAAGGGGAAACCACACACACGGGTGTAGGCTGATAGCTAAATACCATATAATTCTTACTAAAATGACAATTGGCACCCACAGTACGGGCAGTACTAGTCAAATTGCAAGTCATGTTTGCTATAAAAAAGTGACCTCCTTGCAGCATAACTATAGGTTCGGCCTGCAAGCAACTTCCATTAAGACCACATAACAGCCAATTATTAAAGGGATTAATTCCAGCCCAGAATTGTACACTAGCATTGGACAAAACACTAGGGGAGAATGAAAAACGCTCAGACTCATCAGCCCAAACAGCGCGTCGTGATTGGCAACCTGTCCAAGGCCAAGCCTCCCCCATATGGTCAGGCGAGCAAAAAGGGGCCCATTTAGGTTGCTTTACAATCCACGGGTCAGTACTTAACATTAAGCTTTCATAATATCTGCCTAAGACAGTACCAACAAATCCAGTAGCATTTGCCCAAACCTCAGTTGATCCAGATTCCCATACCAATATCTAAAATAAGCGGCCGGGGAACGAGTCAAGGCCATGCAACTACCATTAAGGGTCACATCACTTACGCAAAAGCATAGCGTGCCCATCAAGCTAATATTTCTAGCTTCACCTATGCCTGCTATTTGTTTATCCTCTGGGTAAAAGGGAAGGTTAAGAGTCTTATTTGTAGTGAAAAATCTAGGGAAAAGAGAGGCATCATGTCTCACGTGCATGGGCCTCGGGAATGCAGACAGTATCCCCCATCTTGCTACCGTCTACCCCTGTTGGATCATCAGGAGCTGTATGATCAGCAACGCAATCTTTTGTTTCTTCCGTGTTCCGTTCATCTTGGACTCGCCGCACAAGTCGTTCGGGCACCCACACTGGATCCGAACGATTCTGAGGAAAAAACACAAACAGATCCTCGTGCCCATTCCAGCACGGGGTTAGGCCCGTTCCAGAGGCCCGTGAGCACATCCTTCCACAAAGCCGATCCTAAGGCTGAAGGAATGGAACAGTTATGCCTATCCACCGCTGAGCGACCAGCGTTATCCAAATTCAAAAAATTTAGGGTGAAAAGTGTCATGGCTATTCTTTGTCTTGCTGTAGCCACCAGGGGTCCAGCTCCCCCTTTTTGTTTTATTAACATTTCCTTGATAGTACGATGAGTTCTTTCCACAATTCCTTGTCCTTGAGGGTTATAGGGCAGTCCGTGCACCAGGGTAACACCCATTTGAGTGCAAAAGGAAACAAAGCACTGCCCAGTATAGGCCGGACCATTATCAGTTTTTAGCTGTTTTGGCATTCCCCAGGCCGCCCACGCTTCCAGGCAGTGAGATATTACATCAGTAGCCTTTTCCCCTGACAGGGGGTTGGCAAGTATAACACCCGAAAAGGTGTCAACAGAAACATGTAGATATTTTAAGCGGCCAAATTCTGGTACATGAGTTACATCCATTTGCCATACTTGTAAGGGTCTTAAACCACGTGGATTAACTCCAAACGTAGGGGGCTTATGGTAAATAATACATCGGGGACACTCCTTTACCACTTGACATGCATACGCTCTAGAAAGGGAAAAGCGGCTTTGTAAGGTCCTGACGTTTATATGAAATTTGGCATGAAAATCTTTTGCTAAGTCAACAGAAGAAGCATGGAGCGCCCACTCAGCACGAGTGTGTGCATCAGCCAGGGCATTACCCTTTGTCAGTGGTCCTAGGAGGCCCGTATGTGCTCGAATATGCATTGGAAAAAAGGGTTCCTTGCGTTGCCATATAAGGGATTGTAGCAAGGTAAAAGGAGTTAGAACGGACCTGGTAGCCTTTATTGTACCAACCGCTTCCAATATTTTTAAATCATTTATTACATAGGCTGAATCTGATATTAAATTAAAGGCACAGGGGAAAGCTTTAAATACTTCAATTACAATCATCAACTCAACAATCTGTGGGTTACCAGGGACAAATTGATGCTGCACGGGGTCTTGGTTACCTGCGACATATACCCTGCATCCCATTTTGGAACCATCTATAAAAATATTTATAGCCCCTCCAATAGGCTTTTGGGCAGTTACCTTTGGAAAAATCACTGGATGTTCCTTTACAAATCTCAGTAGGGGGTCTTTGGGCAAATGATTATCAATATCTCCTGGAAACATGCATCTCAAATTGGACCAATTATCAATAGTGGCACATAAAGTCTGAACTTGGTAGGCATTGTAGGGAACAATGATGGAGTGCGGATAAATTCCAAAAAATTGTAAACTCTGTTGAACTCCTTGCAGAGCTAAGCCCGCCACTGCCTCAGGGTAATAGTCCAGCGCCTTTCCGAGGGAAACATGAGAGTGTAACCACATCAACGGCCCCTCTTGCCAAAGTACCCCAGTTGGTTGGGTCTCAGTGGGAAGAATGCATAAATCAAAGTGTTGGCCATCTTGTAGCCTGTTTAAACAGGCAGCACTTAAAGCCTCCTCCACCCTTTTGAGAGCAAATTGGGCGCTCTCAGTCAGGTCTCGTGGGGAGTTTAAATCTATATCTCCTTTTAACATATCAAAAAGGGTTTTAATTCATAATTTGGCAATTTCAAATACCCCCTTATCCAATTAATATCCCCCAACAATTTTTGAAAATCATTTAAAGTCTTTAAGTTATCTTTTCTCAGTGTCAATTTTTGGGGCATGATCGACCTGGGATGTATCTTAGCTCCCAGGTACTCCACCACTCTGCCTGTTTGTATTTTTTCTGGTGCTGGATAAAGACCCTGTTCCCTTAAGGCAAAAACCAATTCTGCATAGTCCTTTTGTAACCCAGCCTCTTCCTTATGAGCTATCAAAATGTCATCCATATAATGGACCACCCTGAGTTTAGGATGCCATTCTTTAACAGGAGCTATAGCCCTGCCGACAAACAGCTGACACATAGTGGGGCTGTTGGCCATAACCTGAGGCAGCACGACCCACTCATATCTTTGGTCAGGTTCTTCATGGTTACAGGAGGGCACAGTAAAGGCAAAACACTCACAATCAGCAGAATGCAAGGGGATAGAAATGAAACAATCTTTTATATCTATTACCAAAATAGGCCAATGGGCAGGGAGTGCAGAAAGCAAAGGTAACCCTCTTTGTACAGGGTCCATAATTTGCATTTGTGCGTTTATGGTACGTAAATCATGAAGTAATAGCCATTTACCCGATTTCTTTTTTATCACAAATATTGGAGTATTCCATGGTGAAACTGAGGGTCTCACATGGCCCAGGGCTACTTGTTCTTCTACCAGTTTATGAGCGGCTAAAAGCATTTCGGAGGATAGAGGCCACTGAGCTACCCATACCGGTTCCTCCGTCTTCCAGGTAATGGGAACTTGATTCTCAGCGGCCCCTATGAAAAACCCAGCCCATGTCTATCAAGGTTTTGGTGGACATCAATAGGCTCTTTACAGCCTTGCAAGTTTTTTCCCAGTCCATGCCCTGGGCAGTAGCCCATTTGTAACATCATTTCCTTTGAGGTAGGAGAATATTCATTACTAAGGCAAAACCCCATCTCTTTTAGTAAATCTCGACCTCACAGGGAGACAGGCAATTCTAAAACATAAGGCTGGATATTTCCAGAGTGTCCCTCTCCATCCTTCCAGTTGAGGGGTCTTGTACTTATGTCAGGGGTTTTGGCATAGCCCAATTCTCTCAGGGTTTGTTCTGAGGCCTTCAATGTTCTGAGGCCACCCTCTCGGCCAGTCCTTTTTGGCAATAATGGTACGATTGGCCCCTGTGTCTAACAGTCCTATAATCACTTTTCCTTCAATCTCCAGCTTAAGCGTGGGTCTCTGGTCTAAATCCAGGGCTAGGTACACTGACTCAATTCCGGAAGAGCCAAAACCCTTTTTACCTCTCTCAGACTGTATGGCAGGAAATTTTTCATGTAGGCTAGGCAGGAGTAACAATTGGGCAATTCTGTCTCCAGGGGAAATTGCTACAATACCTTTTGGAGCTTCTACCATGATTTTAACTATACCTGTATAATCTGGGTCAATAACTGCTGGGTGAATTTTAAGCCCTCTAAGAGTAATGGAAGACCGGCTAAGTAGTAGCCGCACTGTGCCCCGTTCTAGAGGACCTTGAAAATCTGACTCTATCAACTGAATGCCCATTTGCGGGGTTAGTAAGAGTCTGGTGGTGGCACGGAGGTCCAGAACCTGTAGTGGCTTTCCGCGGTTCTTGGGATGCCTCAGGGTAGGCTATCATTCTTGGGAAATTTCCTCGTTTGGGCTGTCCATTGCCCCATACATTTGCGGGCACTGGGGACAGGGGCCCCTGTGCCCGTTTTTTGGCTGCATGATGGGGCCCAAGGCCTGGCCATTAATATCTTTGACTGATCTACATTCATTGGCCCAATGCTTTCCTTTCTTACATCTGGGGCACAGCCCTGGCTGTTTACCCGTTGTAACTCCTCCAGCCCTTCCGGTTCCTTAAAATGACCAGCTTAACAAACTTAAAACATACTCCAGATGTCACTCCCGAGCCACCCCGCCTATTTGAATACTGGAGTACTGCGGCAGCAAGGCCTGCATTAGTTAGAGGTCCTCCCAGCTCCCTGCACACTTTCATCCATGCCTCCAATCCTCTATTTTTATACGGGGTAATGGCGGCTTTGCATTCTTTGGGCATTGCTCATAGACTAATTGTTTTATAAGAGGCATAGCCATGTCAGGATTCCCAAAAATTCTGCCTGCTGCTTCCACCATTCTCGCCACAAAATCTGAAAAAGGCTCGGTAGCCCCTGCAGGATCTTGGTGAAATTGCCGCTAACTTCCCCCTTATTTGGTAGTGATTTCCATGCCTTAATGCAAATATCATTTATCTGTTGATACACTTCAGGGGGATATCCTATCTGAGCATTAGCAAGGCGGCCTTATCCTAGGAGCATGTCTCTGTCCCAAGCCTGACATCCGTTCGCTTGATTGATGGCTGCCTGTTCATTACAAAATTCCAGCATAAATGCCCTCCAATCCAAGTATTGGCCTGGACTCAAACATGCCCGTGCTAGGCTTACCCAATCAGAGGAGGTCATGGAATATCTCTTTATAGCTTCCACTTGAGCTATGGTAAAAGAGGCTGTAAGCCCATACATCCGAACAGACTCAACCAGGGACTTAATTACCTTAAATTCTAGAGGGTCATGGAATCTCTGTTGATTATTGTCTTGAAAAACTGGGAAGGCGACTTCTGCTCGAGCAGTTCGCCAAGTGTCCGGGCAAAATGTGTGCCCATTGGCTCCGTGTTGATATGGAGGAGGAGCTAAAGGGGTCTGACCGGAAGTTCTTTCTACATCCTCATTAAGTGCAGGTTGGCTTAGCTTACGTTCCCCTTGTTTTATACAGCTCCTTTTCATCTGTTGAATAAGTGCTCTCACTTCTTCCTCCTCTAACTCGCTGGAACTCCCTCTTTCTGATTTTAGCTCGGACAGATCTGGGTATAGTCACCCCCTTTTGCCCTGTTCACTGTCTCCCTTTTCACTGATCGCCTTCTCTGACCTCTCCTCCTGTAACTGCTCCAGTGCTGACTGTCCATTTTCTATAATCTCACAGCAGCTCTGATCCTCCAGGCAGCCACTAATCAATCTCCAAATGGGGCGGACTCCTGCTTTAATGTGTCCTGTTCATAGGCAAAGTCCAAATCCCTCCCTAATTTATCCCATGAGGCTATTGTAAGGCTCCTGGACACTATGAACCAAGGAGCTACAATGCTGCATTCTTCAAGGAACCTCTGTAAAGTACCCTTCTTTAACTTTAGTCCTTTTGAGCGTATTAGCTCTTCCAGGGCCAGAAAAATTGGATGTGACGTCGCGGCACCAATCATAGTTATTACAAATTTTATTTTTTGTTACTTTCACTTTAGGCCTGTATTTTATTTCTTCCCGGGTTTCTGCTCTCTCTTTTATCTACAGAGAAGAGCCCGGTATTATGCCTGGTTTAATCGCGGATTCCCACTTCACCTGGGAACTTACTCTTGTCGCAGATTTCCCCTTTTCCTGGGAACTTACCGGTGCACCACCCTGACCGCAGAGAGTTCTGAATTCCCCATATGGGCCAACAGCTGTCGCGACCACCTCGACCAGCAAGGAAGACGCGCCCCGGGATTCTTCTCAATGAGGTTTATTCAGGACCTTGTTACAAGTTTCTCTCCTGCTTCTCTCCTGCCCACTTCTTCCCACTTCTCTCCGCCCGCCGCCCACCCGCACTCCGGTTATAAGCCTCCTGGATGGCCAATCACGAAGCGCCACGTGGCATATACCGATAGGGTCACAATCACGGAAGCAAACCAGGAGCCAAGTCATAGCCATATAAAGAGTTGTTTTTACAGAGAGCACTCGTCACCAGGAAGACCGAAGGCGGAGCCAGCTCCATCTTACCAAAGAGCTACAATGTTGCTTTTGTGGCCCCGCCTTACGGCTGTGCCGTCTTTGGTCACGGCTACCCCAGCTCTCCACAGCTTACGGTTAGGGTTAGGGTTAGAGTGAGTGTGAACGTGAGGGTTCGGGTTAGGGTTAGGTTGAGTGTTAGGGTGTGGTGAGGGTTAGGGTTTGTATGAGGATTAGGGTTAGGCTTAGGGTTAGGGTTATAGTGAGCTTTAGAGTTAGAGTGAAGTTTAGGGTGGAGGGTGAGGTTGAAGGTTAGCAATAGGGTTAGGGTGAGGATTAGGGCAAGGGTTAGGTTTTGGGATAGGGTGAGGGTGTGGGTTAGGTTTAGGATTAGGGTTAGGGTTAGAGTTTTGGTGAGGCTGAGGGTGAGGGTTAGGGTTAGGATTAAGGTTACAGTTATTGTTAGGGTTAGGGTTAGGGTTAAGTTGAGTGTGGGTGTGAGAGTTAGCATTAGGGTTATAGTTAGGATTAGGGTGAGGGAGGGGGTGAAGGTTAGGTTTAAGATTAGGGTTAGGGTTTGTGTTAGGCTGAGGGTGAGGGTGAGGGTGAGGGTTAAGGTTAGGAAGAGGGTTAGGTTTAGGGTTAGGATGAGGGTTAGGGTGAGGGGTAGGGTTAGGGTTAGGGTGAGGGTTAGGGTGAGGGTTAGTGTTATGGTTAGGGTTAGGGTAAGAGTGAGGTTTAGAGTTAGTGTTAGGGTGAGGTTTAGGTTTAGGGTGAGGGCTATGGTGAGGGTGAGGTTTAGGGTGAGTGTGAGTGTGAGGGTGAGGGTAAGGGTTATGATTTCCGTTAGGGTTATGGTAATGCTGAGGGTGCCAGTGAGTGTGATGGTGAAGGTTAGGGTGAGGGTTAGGGTTATGTTGAGGATGAGGTTGGGTGAGGGTGAGGGTTAGGGTGAGAATGAGGGTGAAGGTGAGGGTTTCGGTTAGGTAAGAGTTAGGGTTATTGTTAGGGTGAGGATTAGGTTGAATGTAAGGGTTAGTGTGAGGGTTAGGGTTAGGGTGAGGGTTAGGGTTAGGTTTAGGTTTAGGTTGAGGGTTAGGGTTAGGGTGAGGGTGAGGGTTAGGGTGAGGGTGAGGGTTACGGTTAGTGTTAGGGTGAGGGTGAGGGTTAGGGTGAGGGGTAGGGTTAGGGTTAGTTTGAGGGTTAGGTTTACTGTGAGGGTTAGGGTTAGAGTTAGAGTTAGGGTTAGTCTGAGGTTAAAGGCTAGGGTGAGGGTTAGGGTGAGGGTGAGGTTTAGGGTTAGGGTTTGGGGTTGGGTGAGTGTGAGGGTGAGGATGAGTGTTAGGGTTAGTGTTTGGGTTAAGTTTAGGGTTAGGCTGAGGGCGAGGGTGAGGTTGAGTGTAAGGGTTAGGTTTAGGGTTAGGGTGAGGGTTAATGTGAGGTTTAGGGTTAAGGTGGAGGTTAGTGTTAGAGTTAGGGTGAGGGTTAGGGTTAGGATGATGTTTAGGGTGAGGGTGAGGGTTAGGGTGAGTGTTAGGTTTCGGGTGAGGATGAGGGTTAGGGTGTGGATGAGGGTTAAGGTGAGGGTGAGGGTTAGGGTTTGGTTTAGGTTGAGGGTTAGGATTAGGGTTAGGATGAGGGTGAGGGGTAGTGTGAGTGTTAATGTTAAGGTTAGTGTGATGGTTAGGGTTAGTGTGAGGGTTAGGGATAAGTTTAGGTTTACAGTTAGGATAAGTGTTAGGGTGAGGGTTCGGGTTCGGGTTCGGGTTAGGGTTAGGATTAGCATTAGAGTTAGGGTTAGTGATAGGGTAAGGTTTAGGATTAGGATGAGGGTTACGGTTAGGGTTAGGGTTAGTGTTAGGGTGAGGGTGAGGTTGAGGGTTCGGGTTAGGTTTAGGGTTATGGTGAGGCTGAGGGTAAACGTTAAGTTTAGGATTAGGGTTAGGGTTAGGGTTAGGGTTAGTCTTAAGGTGAGGGTGAGGGTGAAGTTGAGGCTTAGTGATAGTGTTAGGCTTAGGGTGAGGGTTAGCATGAGCATTAGGCTGAGGGTTAGTTTTAGGTTTAGTGTAAGAGTTAGGGTAAGTTTTAGAGTTAAGATGTGGTTTAGGGTTAGGTTCAGGGTTAGGATAAGGGATAGGCTGAGGGTGAGGGTTAAGGTTAGTGTGAGGGTTAGGTTTAGGGTTAGGTTTATGGTTAGGGTGAGGGTAAAGTTTAGGGTGAGGGGTAGGGTTAGGCTTATGGTGAGGGTTAGGGTGAGGGTTAGGGTTAGGTTTATGGTGAGGATTATGGTGAAGGTTAGGGTGAGGGTTAAGGTTAGGGTGAGGGTGAGGGCTAGGTTGAGGGTGAGGATTAGGGTGAGATTGAGGGTGAGTGGGAGGATTTTGGTTAGGTAAGGGTTAGGGTTATTGTTAGCGTGAGGTTTAAGTTGAGGGTTAGGGTTAGTGTGAGGGTTAGGGTTAGGTTGAGGGTTACGGTTAGAGTTAGGGTGAGGGTTAGGTTTAGGGTGATGTTTAGGTTGAGGGTAAGGGATAGGGTGAGAGTTAGGGTTCGGTTGAGAATGAGGGATAGGGTGTGGTTGAGGGTTAGCATATGGGTGAGGTTTAGGGTGATGGGGAGCGTTAGGGTGAGTGTGCTGATTAGGATTAGTTTTCGGGTGATGGTTAGGGTTAGGGTTAGGGTGAAGGTGAGGTTTAGGTTGAGGGGTAGGTTTAGGGTTAGTGTGAGGGTTAGGGTTAATGTTAGGGTTAGGGTGATGGTTATGGTTAGGTTTAGTGTGTGGATAAGTGTTAGGATGAGGGGTAGGGTGATGGTGAGGGTTAGGGTTAGTGTTAGGGATAGGGTGACGCTTAGGTTGCGGGTTAGGGTTAGGGTTAGGGTTAGGGTGAAGATTAGGGTGAGTGTTAGGGTTAGGTTTAGGGTGAGGGTTATAGTTAGTGTGATGTTTAGGCTGAGGGGGAGGGTTAGGGTGAGGGGGAGGGTTTGGGTGAGTATGAGGGTTAGGGTTAGGGTTAGGGTGAAGATTAAGATTAGGGTTAGAGTTAGTATGAGGGTTAGTGTGAGGGTTAGGGTTCAGGTTAGGGTGAGGGTTAGGGTTAGTGTGAGGGTTAGGGTTAGGGTTAGTGTGAGGATAAGGTTTAGGGTGAGGGTTAGGTTGAGGGTGAGGGTTAGGGTTAGCGTTAGTGTTAGAGTGAGTTTTAGGGTGAGTTTTAGGGTTAGGGTGAGTGTTAGGGTTAGGGTTAGGGTGAGGTTTAGAGTTAGGGTGAGGAATAGGGTTAGGATTTTTGTTAGGCTGAGTTTTAGGGTTAGGTTTAGGTTTAGGGTGAGGGTGAGGGTTAGTGTTAGGTTTAAGGTGTGGATTAGGGTGAGGTTTAGGGTGAGGGTGAGTGTGAGGTTTAGGGTTAGTGTTAGGATGAGGGCTAGGGTGAGGGTGAAAGTTAGGATGAGGGTGAGGGTGAGGGTGAGTGTTTCGTTTAAGTGGGTTAGCGTTATTGTTTGGGTGAGGATTAGTTTGAGGGTGAGGGTTAGTGTGAGACTTAGGGTTGAGTGACTGTTATGGTAAGGGTTTTCGTGAGGGTAAGGATTAGTGTGAGGTTTAGGGTGAGGGTGAGAATTTGGGTGATGGTTAGGGTTCCGGTGAGGTTGAAGTTTATAGTGTGCGTGAGGTTGAGGGTTAGGGTGACGGTGAAGGTTAGGGTGAATGTGAGGGTTAGGGATAGGTTTAGGGTGAGTGTTAGGGTTAGGGTTAGGGTTAGTGTGATGGTTAGGGTGAGGGGTAGGGTTAGGGTTAGGGTTAGGGTGAGGGTTAGGGTTAGGGTTGTTGTTAGGGTTAGGGTTAGTTTGAGGGTAAGGTTTAGAGTGAGTGTTAAGGTAAGCGTTAGGGTGAGCATTAGGTTTAGGGTGAGGGTTAGGGTGAGGCTTAGAGTTAGGTTAGGGTTAGGGTGAGGGTTAGGGTGAGGGTTAGTTTTAGGCTTAGTGTTAGGATGACGGTGAGGGTCAGGGTGAGGGTGAGAGTGAGGGTGAGGGTTTCGTTTATGTAAGGGATAGGGTTAGGGCTCGGGAGAGGATTAGGTTGAGGGTGAGGGTTAGGTGGACGGTTAGGATTAGTGTGTGGGTTAGAGTTAGGTATAGAGTGAGGGTTAGGGTTAGGGTGAGGTTTAGGGTAGGGTTAGCATGAGGGAGAGGGTTTGGGTGAGTGTGAGTTTTAGGGTGTGGGTGACGGTTAGGTTTAGCGTTAGCTTAAGGTGACGGTGAGGGTTAGGGTGAGGGTGAGGGTTAGGTTTAAGGTGAGTGTTAGGTTGAGGATTAGGGTTAGGATTAGTGTGAGGATTAGGGTTAGGGTTAGGGTTATGGTGCAGGTAAGGTTTATGGTGAGGTTTAAGGTAAGGTGAGGGTTAGGCTTAGCGTTAAGTTTAGGGTGAGTTTTACGGTGAGGGTTAGGTTTAGGGTGAGGGTTAATGTTAGGTTGAGGCATCGGTAAGGTTGATTGTTAGGGTGAGGGTGAGGGAGAGGGTGAGGGTTTTGGTTAGGTAAGGGCTAGGTTTAGGGTGAGGGCTAGTTTGAGGTTGAGGGTTAGGGTGAGAGTGAGGTTGAGGGTGAGGGTTTCGGTTAGGTAAGGGTTAGGTTTATTGTTAGGGTGAGGTTTAAGTTGAGGGTGAATGCTAGTGTGAGGGTGAGTGTTAGGGTTAGAGTTAGGGTGAGGGCTAGGGTTAGGGTGATTTTTATGGTGAAGGTAAGTGTTAGGGTTCGTGTTAGGGTTCGGTTGAGAGTGAGGGATAGGGTATGGGTGAGGTTTAGGGTTAGGGTGAGGTTGAGGGTGACGGTGAGTGTTAGGGTGAGTGTGCGGGTTAGGGTTAGGTTTCGGGTGAGGGTTAGGGTTAGGGTGAGGGGGAGGTTTAGGGTGAGGGGTAGGTTTAGGGTTAGGGTGAGGGTTAGGGTTAGGGTTATGTTTAGTTTTAGTGTGAGCATAGGTGTTAGGATGAGGGTTAGGGTGAGAGTGAGGGTTAGGGTTAGGTTTAGGGTAAGGTTTATGTTTAGAGTGAGGGTTAGAGTTAGGGTTAGGATTAGGGTTAGAGTGAAGTGAGAGTTAGGGTTACTGTTAGGAATAGGGTGACCGTTAGGTTGAGAGTTAGGGTTAGGTTTAGGTTGAGGGTGAGGGTTAGTGTTAGGGTTAGGTTTAGGATAAGTTTTAGAGTTAAGGTGAGGGTTAGGGTTAGGGTTAGTGTTGGGGTGAAGTGAGTGTTAGGGTTAGCGTTAGGGTTAAGGCGAGGGTTAGGGTGAGGGTTAGGGTTCGGGTGAGGGTTAGAGTTATGGTTAGGGTTAGGGTAAGGTTTAGGGTTAGGGTGTGGGTTAGGGTTAGGGTGAGGATTAGCGTGAGGGTGAGGGTTAGGTTGAGGGTTAGGTTTAGGGTTAGGGTTAGAGTGAGATTTAGGGTTAGGTTGATGTTTAGGATGAGGCTGAGTTTTAGGGTGAGGGTGAGGGTTCGGTTGAGTGTGAGGGTTCGGGTTCGGGTGAGGGTTCAGGTGTGGCTTAGGGTTAGGTTTAGGGTAACTGTGAGGGTTAGGGTAAAGGTGAGGTTTAGGGTTAGGGTTAGGGTGAGTGTTAGGGTGAGGGTTAGGGTTAGGGTGAGGGTTAGTGTTAGGATTATGGTTAGGGGTAGGGTTAGGCTGAAGGTGAGCGTGAGGGTGAGTTTGAGAGTGAGGGTTAGGGTTAGGGTGAGGGTTAAGGTTAGTGTGAGGGTTATGGTGAGGTTTAGGGTGAGTGTTAGGTTTAGGGGTAGGTTGAGGGTTGGGGTAAGAGTTAGAGTTAGGGTGAGGGTTAAATTGAGGGTGCGGGTGAGGGTTAGATTTAGGGTTAGGGTGAGGGTGAAGTTTTGGTTTAGGATTATGGTTAGGGTTAGGGTTAGGCTTAGGTTGAGGTGAGGGTGAAGTTGAGGGTTAGGGTTAGGGTGAGGGGTAGGGTGAGGGTGAGGTTTAGGATGAGGGTTAGGGTTAGGATGAGGGTTAGGGTCCGGGTAATGTTTAGGTTGAGGGAGAGGGTTAGTGTGAAGGTGAGGGTTCGTGTTCAGGTCCAGGTTCGGTAAGGATGAGGGTTAGGGTGTGGGTGAGGGTTAGGGTTGGGGTGAGGGTTAGGGTGACGATGAGCGTTAGGGTGAGGGTGAGAGTTAGGGATTTGGTTAGTGTTAGGGTGAGGGTTAGGGTTAGGGTTAGGGTTCGGGTGAGGGTTAAGGTGAGTGGCAGGGTTAGGGTTAGGGTCAGGTTAGGGTTAGTGTGAGGGTTAGGGTTAGGGTTAGGGTTAGTGTTAGGATACGGGTGAGAGTGAGGTTTTGGGTGAGGGTGAGGGTTAGGATTAGGATTAGGGTTAGGATTAGGGTGAGGTTTAGGGATAGGTTTAGGGTTATGGTGAGGGTTTGTTTAGGGTTAGGTTTAGAGTTAGGGTGAGGGTGAGGGTGAGGGTTAGGGTTTGGATTATGGTTAGTGTTAGGGTTAGACTTAGGATAAGGTTGAGGTTGAGTGTGAGTGTTAGGGGTAGGGTGAGTGTTAGGTTTAGTATTAGGGTTAAGGATAAGTTGAGGATTAGAGTTAGGGTTAAGTTTAATATGAGGGTTAGACTGAGTGTTAGGTTTAGGTTTCATGTATGGGTAAGGGTTAGGGTGAGGGTTAGGGTGAGGATTAGGGTTAGGGTGAGGATTAGTGTTAATGTTAGGGTTAGAGTTAGGGTTAGGGTGAGGGTAAGGGTTAGGGTGAGGGTTAGTGTGAGGGTTAGTGTTACTCTTAGTGTTAGGTTTAGGGTAAGGGTAAGGGTTAGGGCTAGTTTAGGGTGAAGGTGAGGGTTAGGGTGAGGGAGAGGTTTAGGGTGAGTTTGAAGGGTAGGGGTTGGGTTAGGGTTAGGGTTAGGTTTAGGCTGAGGGTTAGGGTTAGTGTGAGGGTGAGGGCTAGTTTTTGCATTAGGGTTAGGATTAGGGTTAGGGTTAGTGTGAGGGGGAGGGGGAGGTTGAGGTTGAGGTTAGGGTTAGGGTTAGGGTTAGGCTTAGGGTGGGGGTGAAGGTGAGGGGGAGGGTGAGGGTTAGGGTTAGTTTTTGGGTGAGGGCAAGGGTGAAGATGAGCGTGAGGGTGACGGTTAGGGTGAGGGTGAGGATTTCGGTTAGAAAAGGCTTAGGGTTGGTTTAGGATGAGGATCAGGGTTAGGGTGAGGTTTAAGGTGATGGTTAGGATTAGGGTGAGGATTAGGGTTAGGGTGTAGGTGAGGGTTATGGTTAAGTTGAGGGTTAGGGTGACTGTGAGGATTAAGGTGAAGGTGAGGGTTAGGGTTAGGGTGAGGGTGAGGGTGAGGGTTATGGTGAGCTGTTAGGTGTGGTGTAGGGTAAGGGTTGGGGTGAGGGTTAGGGTTAATGTGAGGGTTAGGTTTAGGTTTTGGGTTAGTGTGAGGATAAGGGTTAGGGTGGGGGTTAGGTTTAGAGTGAGGGTTAGGGTTAGCATTAGTGTTAGGGTGAGTGTGAGTTTTAGGGTGAGTGTAAGGGTGAGGGTTAGGGTGAGGGATAGAGTTAGGTTTAGTGTGAGGTTAAATGTTGGGATGAGGATTAGGGTGTGTGTGAGGGTTAGGGTAAGGGTTAGGGTTAGGGTGAGTGTTAGTGTTAGGATTAGGGTTAGGTTTAGGGTTAGGGTTATTGTTAGGGCTAGGGTTAGGGTCAGGGTGAGTGTGAGGGTGAGGCTTAGCGTTAGGGTTAGGGTTAAGATGAGGATGAGTGTTAGTGTTAGGGTTAGGGTTAAAGTTAGGCTGCGGGAGAGGCTTTGGGTGAGGGTAAGTGTTAGGTTTAGGGTTACGGGGAGGGCTAGGTTGAGCGTGAGTGTTAGTGTGAGAGTAAGTGTGAGGGTGAGGGTTTCAATTAGGTAAGAGTTAGGGTAATTTTTAGGGTGAGGTTTAAATTGAGGGTGAGGGTTAGTGTGATGGTTAGGGTTAGGGTGAGGGTAAGGTTTATAGTTAGTTTGAGGGGTAGGCTTGGGGTGATGTTTAGGGTGAGGGTGAGGGTTAGGGTGAGGGTTAGGGTGAGGGTGAGTATGAGGGTTAGGGTGTGGGTGATGGTTAGGATTATGGTGAGGGTAGTGTGATGGTGAGAGTTAGGTTGAGTGTGAGGGTTAGGGTTAGGTTTTGGGTGAGGTTTAGGGTTATTTTTAGGGTGATGGTGAGGGTTAGGGTGAGGTGTAGGGTTAGGGTTAGGGTGAGCGTTAGGGTTAGTGTGAGGGTTAAGGTTAGGATTAGCTTTAGGGTAAGGTTTAAGTTTAGGGTGAGGGTTAGGGTTTGGGTTAAGGTTAGGGATAGTGTTAAGTTTAGGGTTAGGGTTAGGGTTAGGGTTAGGGTCAGGTTAGTGTGATGGTGGGGGTTAGGGTGAGGGTGAGGTTTAAGATTAGGGTTAGGGTGAATGTTAGGGTGAGGGTTAGGTTGAGGGGTAGGGTTAGGGTTAGGGTGAGCCTTAGGGTTAGTGTGAGGGTTAGGGTTAGGGTGAGGATTAGGGTTAGTGTGAGGTTAAAGTTAAGGGTGAGGGTTAGTGTGAGGGTGAGGGTTAGGGTGTGGTTTAGGTTTAGGGTTACGGTCGGGATAGGGTGACATTGAGGGTTAGGGTGACGTGAGGGTTAGGGTTAGTCTTACGGTCATTGTTAGGGTGAGGGTTAGGTTGAGCGTTAGGGTTAAAGTTAGGGTGAGGGTTAAGTTGAGGGCTAGGGTGAGGGTGAGGGTTTCGTTTAGGTAAGGCTTGGGGTTATTGTTAGGATGAGGTTTAGGTTGAGTGTGGGGGTTAGTGTGAGGTTTAGGGTTAGGGAGAGGGTTAGGATTAGAGTAAGGGTGAAGGTTAGGTTTAGGGTGATTTTTAGGGTGAGGGTGAGGGTTAGGGTTAGTTAGAGTTCAGGTTCAGGTGAGGGTTAAGTTATGGGTAACCCTTAGAGTGAAGGTTAGGGGGACGGTGAGGATTAGGGTGAGGGTGTGGGTTAGCGTTATGTTTAAGGTGATGGTTAGGGTTAAGGTTAGGGTGAGGGTGAGGGTTAGCGTGAGGGTTAGGATTAGGTTTAGTGTGAGGGTTAGGGTTAGTGTGAGGGTTAGGGTTAGGTTTAGTGTGAGGATAAGGGTTATGGTGAGGGTTAGGGAGAGAGTGAGTGTTAGGTTTAGCGTTAGGGTTATTGTGAGATTTAGGAAGAGGGTTAGGGTTAGGATGAGAGTTACGGTTAGGGTGATGTTTTGGGTGAGGTTGAGGGTTAGGGTGAGGGTTGAGGGTGAGGGTGAGCGTTAGGGTGAGTGTGAGGGTGAGGGTGACGGTGAAGGTTAGGGTTAGGGTTAAGGTTAGAGTGAGGGTGAGGTTTATTGTTAGGATTATGGTTAGGGTTATGGTTAGCCTGAGGGAGAGGCTGAGGGTTAGTGTTAGGGTTAGGATCAGGGTTAGGGTTAGGGTGAGGGCTAGGGTGAGGGTGAGGGTTAGGTTAAGGGTGAGGTTGAGGGTGAGTGTTAGGTTTAGGGTTAGGGTTAGGCTGAGCGCGAGGGTGGGGTTTAAGGTAATGTTTAGGGTTAGGGTTAGGGTTAGGGTGAGGATTAGGTTGAGGTTGATGTTTAGTGTGAGGGTTAGGTTGAGGATTAGGTTTAATGTGATATTTCGGGTGAGGGTGAGGGTTAGGGTGAGGGTTAGGTTTCGGTTCCACGTGAGGGTTAGGGTGTGTGTGAAGGTTAGTGTTAGGGTGAAGGTTAGGGTGACAGTGAGGGTTAGGGTGAGGGTGAGGTATAGGATTATGTTTAGGGTGAGAGTTAGCGTTAATGTTAGGGTTAGGATGAGAGGTAAAGTGAGGGGTAGAGTTTGGGTTAGGGTGAGGGTTATGGTTAGTGTGAGGGTTAGGTATAGGGTTAGGGTTAGTGTGAGGATAAGGGTTATGTTGAGGGTTAGGATTAGGGTGAGGGTTAGGGTTGGCGTTAGGGTTAGGGTGAGGTTTAGGGTGAGGGTTAGGGTGAGGGTTAGTGTAAGGGTTAGGGTTAGTCTGAGGGCGAGGGTGAGGGTTAGTGTATGGGTTAGGGTGAGGGTTAGTTTTAGTTTGAGGATTAGGTTTAAGGATAGAATTAGGGTTAGTGTGAGGTTAAAGTTTAGGCTGAGGTTTAGGGTTAGGTTGAGGGTTAGTGTTAGGATTAGGTTTAGGGTTAGGGTTAGGGTTATGGTTAGTGCTAGGTTAGGGTAAGGGTGAGTGTGAGGGTGAGGGTTACCCTTAGGGTTAGAGTTAAGGTGACGATGAGGGTGATATTTAGGGTTAGGTTTAAGGTTAGGCTGAGGGCGAGGGTGAGGGTGAGGTTAAGGGTAAGGGTTAGGGATAGGGTGAGGGCTAGGTTGAGCCTGAGTGTTAGTGTGAGAGTGAGGGTGAGGGTGATGGTTTCAGTTAGGTAAGAGTTAGGATTATTTTTAGGGTGAGGTTGAAATTGAGGGTGAGGGTTAGTGTGAGGGTTAGGGTTAGGGTGAGGGTAAAGTTTATATTTAGGTTGTGGGGTAGGGTTAGGGTGATGTTTAGGGTGAGGGTGAGGGTTAGGGTGAGGGTTAGGTTTAGGGTAAGTGTGAGGGTTAGAGTGTGGGTGAGGGTTAGTGTTACAGTGAGGGTTAGTGTGACGGTGAGGTTTAGGTTGAGTGTGAGGGTTAGGGTTAGGTTTTGGGTGAGGGTTAGGGTTAGTTTTAGGGTGATGGTGAGGGTTAGGGTGAGGTTTAGAGTTACAGTTAGGGTGAGGGTTAGATTTAGGGTTTAGGGTTAGGGTGAGGGTGAGGGTTAGGTTTAGCGTTAGGGTTAGGATGAGGGTTAGGATGAGGGTTAGGGTTAGGGTTAGGGTGAGGGTTAGAGTTAGGGTTAGGGTTAGCGCAAGGTTTGGGTTAGGGTTAGGTTTAGGGTGAGGATTAGGGTGAGGGTGAGGTTTCAGGTGAGGGTGAGGTTTAGGGTGTGGGTTAGAATTAGGGTTATAGCCAGGTTAGGGTGACGGTGAGGGTTAGGGTGAGGGTGAGGGATAGGGTGAGTTTTAGGGTTAGGGTTAGGGTGAGGATTAGGGTTAGTGTGATAGTTAGGGTTAGGGTTAGGGTGAGGGTGAGGGTGAGGGTTAGGGTTAGCGTTAGGGTTAGGGTGAGTGTTAGGTTTAGGGTTAGGGTTAGGATGAGGATTAGGGTGAGGGTTTGAGTGAGGGTTAGGTTTAGTGTTAGGGTTAGGATGAGGGTTAGGCTGAGGGTTAGGTTTAGGGTTAGGGTTAGGGTGAGGGTTAGAGTTAGGGTTAAGCTTAGGGTAAGGTTTATGGTTAGGATTAGGTTTAGGGTTTAGTTTACAGTTTTTGTTAGGGTTAGGGTTAGGGTTGAATGTGAGTGTGAGGGTTAGCATTAGGGTTATGGGTAGGATTAGTCTGAGGGAGAGGGTGAAGGTTAGGTTTAAGATTAGGGTTAAGGTTTGGGTTAGGCTGAGGGTGAGCGTGAGGTTGAGGTTGAGGGTTAGGGTTAGGGTCAGGGTTAGTGTTACTGTTATGATGAGCGTTAGGTTGAGGGTTAGGTTTAGGGTTAGGGTGAGGGTTAGGTTGAGGGTTAGGGTGAGGGTTAGGTTTAGGGTTAGGGTGAGGGTTATGATTAGGGTGAAGTTTAGTGTGAGGGTTAGGGGTAGGCTTAGGGTGAGGGTTAGTGTTAGTGTGAGAGTTAGGGTTAGGGCTATGGTGAGTTATAGGGTTAGGTTTAGTGTTAGTGTGAGGGTTAGGGTTAGGATTAGGGTTAGGGTTAGGGTTTCAGTTATTGTTAGGTTTAGTGTTAGGGTTTGGTTGAGGTGAGGGTGAGGGTTAGCATTAGGGTTATGGTTAGTGTTAGGGTGAGTGAGGGGGTGAGGGTTAGGTTTAGGATTAGAGTTAGGGTTAGGGTTAAGCTGAGGCTGAGGGTGAGGGTGAGGGTGAGTGTTATGGTTAGGGTGATGATTAGGGTTAAGGTTAAGGTGAGCGTTAGGGTGAGGGGTAGGGTTAGGCTTAGTGTGAGGTTTAGGGTTAGTGTGAGGGTTAGGGCTATGTATAGGGTTAGTGTTAGTGTGAGGATAAGGGTTAGGTTGAGGGTTAGGGTGAGGGTGAGGGTTTGTGTTAGGGTAAGTGTAAGGGTTACGTTGATTGTTAGGGTGAGGGTCAGGGTTAGGGTTAGAATTAAAGTTAGGGATAGTGTGAGGGTGAGGGTGAGGTTTTGGTTGAGGGTTTTGGTTAGGCAAGGGATAGGGTTAGGGTGAGGATTAGTGTGAGGATGAGGGTTAGATTGAGGGTGAGGGTTAGGGGTATGGTGAGGGTTAGGGTTGGCGTTAGGGTGAGGGTTAGGTTTACGGTGATGTTTAGGTTGAGGGTGAGGTTTAGGGTGAGGGTGATGTTTCGGGTGAGGGTTCGGTTTCGAGTGGGGGTGAGGGTTAGTGTGTGGGTAAGGGTTAGGGGTCGGGTGAGTTTTAGGGTGATGGTGACTGTTAGGGTGAGGGTGAGGGTTAGCGATAGGGTTAGGATTAGGGTGAGGGTTAGCATTAGTGTTAGGGTAAGCGTGAGATTTAGGGTTATTGTTAGAGGGTTAGGGTTAGTGTGAGGGTTAGGGTTAGGTATAGGGTTAGGGATAGTGTGAGGATGAGGGTTAGGGTAAGGGGTAGGGTTAGGGTTAGGGTGAGGGTTAGGGTGAGGGTTAGGTTTAGGGTTAGGGTGAGGGTTATGATTAGGGTTAGGTTTAGGGTGAGGTTTAGGGGTAGGCTTAGGGTAAGGGTTAGTGTTAGGGTGAGGGTTAGGGTTAGGGCTAGGGTGAATTATATGGTTAGGTTTCGGGTTATTGTGAAGGTTAGTGTTAGGATTAGTTTTAGGGTTTGGGTTACGGTAAGTGTGAGGGTGAGGGTGATTTTGAGCTTTATTGGTAGTGTTAGGGTTAGGGTGAGTGTGAGGTTTAGGGTTAGGGTTAGGGTTTGGTTAAGGGTTTGGCTGAGTGTGAGGGTGAGTGTGAGGGTTAGGGTTAGGGTTCGGGTGAGGGTTAGGGTTAGTGTGAGCGTTAGGGTGAGGGTGAGTTTGAGGGTCAGGTTTAGGGTGACTGTGACAGTGAGGGTGAGGGTTAGGTTTAGGATTAGGTTTAGCGTGAATTTTAGGGTTAGGGTTAGGCTTAGGGTGAGGGTTAGGGTTAGGATTAGGGTTAGGGTTAGGGTTATTGTTAGAGTTAGGGTTAGGGTGAGGTTTAGGTTTCGGGTGAGGGCTAGGTTGAGGGTGAGGTTTAGGGTGAGTGTGAGGGTGAGGGTGAAGTTAAGGGTTACGATTTGGGTTAGGCTTATGGTAAGGCTGAGTGTGACAGTGAGGGTGAGGGTGAAGGTTAGGGTTAGGGTTAGGGTTAGGGATAAGGTGAGGTCTAGGGTGAGGGTGAGTGTTAGGGTGACAATGAGGGTGAAGTTGAGGGTTTCGGTTAGGTAAGAGTTAGGGTTATTGCTAGGGTGAGGATTAGGTCAAATGTGAGGGTTATGGTAAGGGTTCGGGTTAGGGTTAGGGTAAGGGTTAGGTTAAGGGTGAGGGTTAGGGTTAGGTTAAGATTTAGGTTTAGGGTGAGGGTTAGAGTTAGGGTTAGGGTGAGGGTTAGGGTTAGGGTTAGGTTTAGAGTGAGGTTTAGCGTTAGGTTTAGGGTTAAGTTGAGGGGTAGGGTGAGGGGTAGGGTTAGGGTTAGGGTAAGGGTTTGAGTTAGTGTGAGCCTTAGGGTTAGTGTTAGGGTGAGGTTTAGGGTTAGGGTTAGGGTAAGTGTTAGGGTTATGGTGAGGTTTAGGGTGAGGATTAGGGTTAGGGTGAGGGTTAGGTTGAGGGTTGGGGTTAGGGTGAGGTTTAGGCTGAGGCTGAGGGTTAGGGTGAGGGTGAGGGTTCAAGTGAGGGTGAGGGTTCGATTGAGGGTGAGGGTTAGGGTGTGGGTTGGTGTTAGGTCTAGGGTGAGGCTTAGAGTGATGATGAGGGTTAGGGTGAGTGTAAGTATTAGGGTTAGGATTATGGTGAGATTTAGGGTTAGGTTTAGGGTTAGGGGGAGGGTTAGGGTGAGGGGTAGTGTTAGGCTTAGGGAGAGGGTTTGGGTTAATGTGAAGTTAGGGTTAGGTTTAGAGTAAGGGTTAGTCTGAAGATAAAGGTTAGGTTGAGGGTAAGGGTTAGGTTTACGATAAGGTTAGGCTTAGGGTGAGAGTTAGGGTTAGGGTGATGTTTAGGGTGAAGGTGAATGATAGGGAGAGGGTGTTGAGGATGAGGGTTACTGTGATGCTGAGGGTGAGGGTGACGGTGAGGGTTATGATTAGGGTGAGGGTGAGGGTTAGGGTTAGGATTAGGGTTAGGTATAGGGTTAGGTTGAGAGTGAGGGTGAGGGTTGGGATTAGGGTAGGGTTAGTTTGAGGGTTAGGGGGAAGGTGAGTTTCAAGGTGAGGGTTAGGTTGAGGGTGACTCTGAGGGTGAGGGTTACGGTTAGGATTAGGGTTAATATAGGGTGAGGGTTAGGATTAGGGTGAGGGTGAGGGTGAGGGTTAGGGTTAGGGTTAGGGTTAGGGCGAGGGTTAGGATTAGGGTTAGGTTTAGGGTAAGGGTTAGGGTTAAGGTGAGATTTAGGTTTAGGGTTAGGTTAAGGATTACATTTAGGGTGAGGGTTAGGGTTTGGTATAGATTGAGGGTTAGGGTTAGGGTTAGGGTGAGGATTAGGTTTAAGGTTAGGTTTAGGGTGAGGTTTAGGGTTTTAGTTAGGGTGAAAGTGAGGGTTAGTGTGAGGTGTAGAGTTAGGGTTAGGTTGAGGTTTAGGGTTAGGGTTAGGGTTAGGGTTAGTTTGAGGGTGATATTTAGGGTTAGGGTGAGGCCTAGGGTGAGAGATAGTGTTCAGGTTAGGGTGATTTTTATGGTGTGGGAAAGGGTTAGGGTTAGGGTGTGGTTTAGGGTGAGGGGAAGCGTTAGGGTTATGGTTAGGGTGAAGGGGAGGGTGAGGGTTATGTTTAGGGTAGTGTGAGTATAAGGTTTAGGGTGAGGGTTAGGGGTAGGTTGAGTTTTAGGGTTAGCGTTAGGGTTCGGTGAGGGTTAGGGTTACGGTTATTGTGAGCGTTAGGTGAGGGTTATTGTTAGGCTTAAGGTTAGGGTGAGGGTGAAGGTGAAGGTTAGGGTTAGGGTTAAATTTAGGGTGAGGGTGAAGGTGAGGGTTAGGTTTAGGATTAGGAATAGGGTTAGGGATAGGCTTAGGTTGAGAGTGAGGTTGAGGGATACGTTTAGGGTTAGGGTTATTGTTAGGGATAGGCTTAAGGTTAGGGTGAGGGTGAGGGTTAGGTTTAGGGTGAGAGTTAGGGTTAGGGTGATGTTCAGGGTGAGGATGATGATTAGGGTTAGCTTGTGGGTGAGGGTTAGGCTTAGGGTGAGGTTTAGGGCGATGGTGAGTGTTAGAGTGAGGGGAGGTTTAGGGTTAGGGTTAGCGTTAGGGTGAGAGTAAGGGTTAGGTTGAGAGTTAGGGTGAGGTTAAGTTTAGGGTTAGGCTGAGGTTTACGGTTATTGTGAGGGTTAGGATTAGTGTTAGTGTTTGGGTTAGTGTGAGGATAAGGTTTAGGGTGAGGGTTAGGGTTTGGGTTAACGTGAGGGGGAGGTTTAGGGTTACCATTAGTTTAAAGGTGAGGGTAAGGGTGAGGGTTAGGTTTAGGGTAAGGTTTACGTTTAGAGTGAGTGTTAGTGTTAGGGTTAGTGTTAGGGTAAGGATGAGGTTGAGGGTTAGGTTTTGGCTGAGGGTTAAGTTTAGGGTTAGGGTGAGGTTTAGGGTTAGGGTAATGTTTAAGGTGAGAGTTCGGGTGAGGTTGAGGGATAGGGTGTCGTTGAGGGTTAGGGCTAGAGTGAGTTTTAGGCTGAGGGTGAGAGTGAGGGTGAGGGTTAGGGCGAGGGTGAGTGTTCGAGTGAGGGTTCCTGTGAGGGTGAGGGTTAGGTTGTGGGTAGGGTTACGGTTAGGGTTCGGGTTAGAGTGAGGCTTAGGGTGAAGGTGAGGGTTAGGGTGAATGTGAGGGTTAGGGTTAGGGTTACGGTGAGGGTTAGGTTTAGGTTTAGGGTGAGGGTTAGTTTGAGGGGTAGGTTAAGTTTAGGGTGAGGTTGAGGGTTAGGATTAGGGTTAGGGTAATTTTGAGGATAAAGGTTAGGGTGATGTTTAGGCTGAGGGTGAGGGTTAGGGTTAGGGTTAGGTTAGGATTAGGGTGAGGTTTAGGTTTAGGGTGAGGGTTAGTGTGATGGTGAGTGTTAGGGTTAGGGTCAGGGTGAGGGTTAGGTTTAGGATTAGGGTTAGTTTTAGGGTTAGTCTGAGGGTGAGGGTGACGGTGAGGGTGAGGGTTAGGGTTATTGTTAGGGTGAGGGTTAGGGTTAGTGTGAGGGTTAGGGTGAGGGTGACGGTTCGGGTGAGGGTGAAGGTGAGGGTGAGTGTTAGGATTAGAATTAGAATTATGGTGAGTTTTAGGGTTAGGATTAGGGTTAGGGTGAGACTTAGGTTTATGATTAGGGTTAGGGTTAGATTTAGGGTAATTGTTAGGGTTAGGGTTAGGGTTAGGGTTAGGGTGAAGGTGAGGCTGAGGGTTAGAGTTAGGTATATTGTTAGGGTTAGGGTGAGGGTGAGGGTTAGGGTTAGGATTAGGGTTAGGGTTAGGGTTAGGGTTAGGCTCTGGGTGAGGGTGAGGGTGAGGGCTCGGTTTAGGTTTAGGTTTAGGGTTAGGGTGAGTGCTAGTGTGAGGTTTAATATTAGGGTGAGGGTGAGGATGAGGGTTTCGGTTAGGGAAGCTTTACCTTTATTGTTAGGGTGTTGATTAGCTTGAGGGTGAGGGTTAATGTGAGGTTTAGGGTTAAGGTGGAGGTTAGTGTTAGAGTTAGGGTGAGGGTTAGGGTTAGGATGATGTTTAGGGCGAGGGTGAGGGTTAGGGTGAATGTTAGGTTTCGGGTGAGGATGAGGGTTAGGGTGTGGATGAGGGTTAAGGTGAGGGTGAGGGTTAGGGTTTGGTTTAGGTTGAGGGTTAGGATTAGGGTTAGGATGAGGGTGAGGGGTAGTGTGAGTGTTAATGTTAAGGTTAGTGTGATGGTTAGGGTTAGTGTGAGGGTTAGGGATAAGTTTAGGTTTACAGTTAGGATAAGTGTTAGGTTGAGGGTTCGGGTTCGGGTTCGGGTTAGGGTTAGGATTAGCATTAGAGTTAGGGTTAGTGATAGGGTAAGGTTTAGGATTAGGATGAGGGTTACGGTTAGGGTTAGGGTTACTGTTAGGGTGAGGGTGAGGTTGAGGGTTCGGGTTAGGTTTAGGGTTATGGTGAGGCTGAGGGTAAACGTTAAGTTTAGGATTAGGGTTAGGGTTAGGGTTAGGGTTAGTCTTAAGGTGAGGGTGAGGGTGAAGTTGAGGCTTAGTGATAGTGTTAGGCTTAGGGTGAGGGTTAGCATGAGCATTAGGCTGAGGGTTAGTTTTAGGTTTAGTGTAAGCGTTAGGGTTAGTTTTAGGGTTAAGATGTGGTTTAGGGTTAGGTTCAGGTTTAGGATAAGGAATAGGCTGAGGGTGAGGGTTAAGGTTAGTGTGAGGGTTAGGTTTAGGGTTAGGTTTATGGTTAGGGTGAGGGTAAAGTTTAGGGTGAGGGGTAGGGTTAGGCTTATGGTGAGGGTTAGGGTGAGGGTTAGGGTTAGGTTTATGGTTAGGATTATGGTGAAGGTTAGGGTGAGGGTTAGGGTTAGGGTTAGGGTGAGGGTTAGGGTGTGGGTAATGGTTAGTGTGAGGGTTAGGATGAAGGTGAGGGTTAGGTTTAGGGTGAGGGTAAGTGTTAAGGTGAGGGTTAGGGTGAGGGTGAGGGTTAGGGTTATCATTAGGGTCCGGGTGAGGATGAGGCTTAGTGTGAGGTTTAGAGTTAAGGTTAGGGATAGCGTGAGGACTAGGGTTAGGGTTAGATTTAGGGTGAGGGTTAGGCTGAGTTGTAGGGTTATGGTTAGAATGAGGTTTAGGATTACTGTGAGCTTTACGGGTTAGGTTAGGGTTAGGGTGAAGGTAAGGTTTAGGGTCAGGGTTAGGGTTAGGGTGAGGGTTCGGGTGAGGATTCGGGTTAGGGTGTGGGGGACGGTTAGGGTTAATGTGAGGGCTAGATTCCGGTTTAGGGTTAGGGTGAGTTTGAGGGTTAGGGTTAGGGTTATGGTGAGGGTGAGAGCTGAGGTGAGGCTGAGGGTTAGTGTGAGGTTGAGGTTGAGGGTTAGGATTAGGAATATGGTTAAGGTTAGGGTTAGGATGAGTGTTAGGTTTAGTGTTACGGTTAGGTTGAGGGTTAGCGTTAGGGTTAGGGTTAGGGTTAGGTGAGTTTGAGGATGAGGCTTAGGGTTAGGATTGGGGTTAGGTTTAGGGTTAGGGTGAGTGTTAGGGTGAGGGTGAGGGTTCGGTGAGGGTGAAGCTTAGGGTTTGGGTGAGGGTTAGTGTTAGGGTGAGGTTAGGGTTAGGGTTACTGTAAGGGTTATGTTGAAGTGAAGGGTTATGGTGAGGTTTAGTGTGAGGATGAGGGTTAGGGTTAGGGTGAGGGTTAGGGTGAGAGTTAGGGTGAGGTTTAGCGTTGGGTTTAGGGTTAGGTTGAGGGTGAGGTATGGGGTGAGGGTTAGGTTTAGGGTGAGGGTTAGGGATAGTGTTAGGGTGAGGGTGGGGGTCAGGGTGAGTGTTAGGGTTACGTTTACGGTTAGAATTAGGGTGAGGGTGATGGTTAGGATTAGGGTTAGGATTAGGGATAGGATTAGGGTGAGGGTGAGGGTTAGGGTTAGGGGGAGTGTTAGGGTTAATGTTACAGTTAGGGTGAGGGTTAGCGTTACTGTTAGGGTTAGGATGAGCATTAGGCTGAGGGTTAGTTTTAGGGTTAGTGTGATCGTTAGGGTTAGTTTTATGGTTAAGATGAGGTTTAGGGTTAGGTTTAGGGTTAGGATAAGGGATAGACTGAGTGTTAGGGTTAAGGTTAGTGTGAGGGTTAGGTTTAGGGTTAGGGTTACGGTTAGGGTGAGGGTAAGTTTAGGGTGAGGTTTAGGCTTAGGGTTATGGGGAGGTTTAGGGTGAGGGTTAGGGTTAGGTTTATGGTTAGGATTAGGGTGAAGGTTAGGGTGAGGGTTAGGTTTAGGGTTAGGGTTAGGGTGAGGGTTAGGGTGTGGGTAAGGGTTAGGGTGAGTGTTAGGGTGAGGGTGAGGGTTAGTGTTATGGTGAGGGTAAGGGTTAGGGTGAGGGTTAGGGTGAGGGTGAGGGTTAGGGTTAGCATTAGTGTAAGGGTGAGTGTGAGGCTTAGTGTGAGGGTTAGAATTAAGGTTAGGGATAGGGTGAAGATTAGGGTTAGGTTTAGGTTAAGGGTGAGGGTTAGGCTGAGGGGTAGGGTTACTTTTAGGATGATGTTAGGTTTAGTGTGAGGTTTACGGTTAGGGTTAGGGTGAGGGTAAGGTTTAGGGTGAGGGTTAGGGTGAGGGTGAGGGTGAGGGTGAGGGTGAGGGTGAGGTTTCGGGGTAGGGTGTGGGTGACGGTTACGGTTAGTGTGAGGGCTAGGTTGGGTTTTAGGGTTAGGGTGCGGGTTAGGGTTTGGGTAAGGGTTAGGGTTAGGGTGATGCTGATGGTGAGCGTTAGGTTTAGGGTTATGGTTAAGGTGAAGTTGAGGGTTAGGTTTAGGGTTATGGTGAGTGTGAGGGCTGAGGTGAGGGTGAGGGTTAATGTGAGGTTAAGGATGAGGGTTAGGTTTAGGAATAGGGTAAGGGTTAGGGTTAGTCTGAGGGTGAGGGTGAGCGTGAGGCTTAGTGATAGTGTTAGGCTTAGGGTGAGGGTTACGTTTACTGTGAGGGTTATGGTTAATGTTAGGTTTAGGATTAGTTTGAGGGTAAGGGTTAGGGTGAGGTTTAGGGTGAGGGTGAGGGTTAGGGTTAGAGTTAGGATTAGGGTGAGGGCTAGGGAGATCGTGAGGGTTAGTTTGAGGGTTAGGGTGAGAGTTTCTTTTAGGTAAGGGATAGGGTTATGGTGAGGATTAGGGTGAGGGTGAGGTTTAGGTTGAGGGATAGATTTTTGGTGAGGGTGAGGGTGAGGATTAGGGTGAAGGTTAGGGTGAGGGTGAGGGTTAGTGTTAGGGTTAGTGTTAGATTGAGGGTGAGCATTAGGGTGAGTGTGAGTGTTTGGGTGAGTGTGAGTGGGAGTGTGAGGATTAGGTTTAGGGTTAGGGTGAGAGTTAGGCTGAGGGTGTGGGTGAGGGTTAGGTTTAGGATTAGGGTTAGGGTTAGGGTTAGGCTTAGTGTGAGGCTTCAGGTTCGGGTTTGGGTTAGGGTTAGGTTTAGGGTGAGGGTTCGGGGTAGAGTTAGGGTTAGGGTTAGGATGAGGGTTAGGGTTAGGATGAGGGTTAGGCTGAGGGTTAGTATTAGGGTTAGGGTGAGGGTTAGGGTTAGTATGAGGATTAGGTTTAGTGTTCGGGTTAGTGTGAGGGTTCGAGTAAAAGTGGAGGTTAGGGTGTGGGTGAAGATTATGGTTAGGTTGAGTGCTAGCCTTAGGTTTAGGGTGAGTGTGAGGGTGAGGGTAGGGGTAGGGTTACCGTTAGGTTGAGGGTTAGGATTAGGGTTAGGGTTAGTGTGAGGAATATGGTGAGGTTCAGGGTTAGGGTTGGGATGAGGGTTAGGCTGAGGGTTAGGGTTAATGTGAGGGTGAGGGTGAGGGTTAGAGTTAGGGTTAGACTTAGGTGAATTTGAGGATGAGGATTAGGGTTAGGATTAGGGTTAGGGCTAGGGTTAGAGTGAGTGTTAGGGTGAGGGTGAGGGTTCGGTGAGGGTGAGGCTTAGGGTTTGCTTGAGGGTTAGGGTTAGGGTGAGGATTAGGGTTAGGGTTAATGTAAGGTTTATGTTGAGGTGAAGGGTTATGGCGAGGTTTAGTGTGAGGATGAGGGTTAGGGTTAGGGTGAGGGTTAGGGTGAGACTTAGGGTGAGTGTTAGGGTTAGGTTTACGGTTAGAATTAGGGTGAGGGTGATGGTTAGGATTAGGGTTAGCATTAGGGTTAGGTTGAGGGTGAGGGTGAGGGTAAGGGTTAGGGTGAGGGTTAGGGTGAGTGTGAGGGCTAGGGTTAGCATTAGTGTAAGGGTGAGGGTGAGGCTTATTGTGAGGGTTAGAGTTAAGGTTAGGGATAGGGTGAGGGTTAGGGTTAGTGTTAATGTAGGGTGAGAGATAGTCTGAGGGGTAGGGTTACTTTTAGGATGAGGTTTAGGTTTAGTGTGAGGTTTATGGTTAGGGTTAGGTTTAGGGTGAGGGTAAGGTTTAGGGTCAGGGTTAGGGTTAGGGTTAGGGTGAGGGTGAGGGTGAGGATTCGGGTTAGGGTGTGGCTGACGGTTAGGGTTAGTGTGAGGGCTAGGTTCCGGTTTAGGGTTAGGGTGAAGGTAAGTGTTAGGATTAGGGTGATGCTAATGGTGAGTGTTAGGTTTAGGGTTAGGGTTATGTTGAGGGTGAGAGCTGAGGTGAGGCTGAGGGTTAGTGTGAGGTTGAGGTTGAGGGTTAGGATTAGGAATAGGGTTACTGTTAGGGTTAGGATGAGTGTTAGGTTTAGTGTTACGGTTAGGGTGAGTGTTAGCGTTAGGGTTAGGGTTAGGACGAGCTTTAGGCTGAGGGTTAGGTTTAGGGTTATTGTGAGTGTTAGGGTTAGGGTTAGCATTAGGTTTAGGGTTAAGTTTAGGATGAGGGTTAGGGTTAGGTTTACGGTTAGGGTGTGGGTGAACGTGAGAGTTATGTTTAGGGTTAGGCTGAGGGTTAGTGTTGGGGTGAGGGCTAGGGTGAGTGTGAATGTTAGGTTGAGGGAGACGGTGAGGGTGAGGTTTCCGGTAATGTAAGGGTTATGGTTAGGTTTAGGGATTAGGATGAGAGTGAGGGTTAGTGTTATGTTGAGGGTTAGGGTGAGGTTGAGGTTTAGGGTTAGTGTTTGGATGAGGGTTAGGGTTAGGGTAAGATTGAGGGTGAGGATGAGGCTGAAGATTAGTGTTAGAGATAGTGTGAGGGTTAGGGCTACCGTGAGGGTTAGGGTTAGGTTTAAGTTTAGGGTGAGGGTGAGGGTGAAGGTTAGTGTTAGGGTTAGGTTTAGTATGAGGGTTAGGGTTAGGGTTAGTGTAAGTGTTAGGGTTAGGGTTGCGGTGAGGGTTAGGGTTAGGTTTAGGGTTAGGGTTATCGTTAGGGTTAGGGTCAGATTAACATGAGGGTTAGATTTAGGGTTACTGTTAGGGTGAGTGTTAGGGTGTGGGTAAGTTTTAGGGGGAGGGTTAGGGTTTAGGTAACGGTTAGAGTAAGGGTTAGGATGAGGGTGAGGTTTAGGGTTAGGGTGAGGGTAAGGGTTAGGGTGAGGTTGAGGGTGAGGGTGAGGGTAAGGGTTAGCATGTGTGTTAGGTTGAGGGTGAGGTGAGGTTTAGGGTGAGGGTAAGGGTTAGGGTGAGTTTGAGTGTGAGGGTGAGGGTTAGGGTTAGCATGAGGGTTAGGGTGAGGGTGAGGGTGAGGCTTAGTGTTAGGGTGAGGGTTAGGGTGAGGGTGAGGTTTAGGGTTAGGGTTAGGGTGAGGGTAAGGGTTAGGGTAAGTGTTAGGGTGAGGGTGAGGTTTAGATTTAACATTAGGTTTACCGTTCGGGTTAGGATGGGTGTTAGGGTTAGGTTGAGGGTCAGGCTGAGTGTGAGGGTCAGGGTGAGGGTGAGTGTGAGGGTTACTGTTAGGGTTTGGGTTAGGTTTAGGTTGAGGGTTAGGGTTAGTTTAAGGGGTAGGGTAAGAGTTTGAGCTACGGTTAGGCTTAGGGTCAGGGTGAGGGTTAGGGTTAGGGTGAGGTTTAGGATGGGGTTGAGTATTAGTGTGAGGGTGAAGGTGAGGCTGAGGGTGAAGGTGAGGGTGAGGGTCAGGGTGAAGTTGAGGGTGAGGGTTTGGGTTAGGGTTAGGGTTACTGTGAAGGTGAGGGTGAGGGTTAGGTTAGGATTAGGGTTAGTGTTAGGGTTAAGCTCAGGGTAAAGGGTGAAAGTGAAGGGTGAGGGTTAGGGTTAGGGTTAGGGTGAGGGTTAGTGTTAGTGTGAGGGTTAGTGTGATGGTGAGGGTCAGGGTGAGGATGAGGTTTAGGGTTAGGATTAGGGTTAGGGTGAATTTTAGGGTTAGGGTTAGGGTTAGGTTTAGGGTTAGGGTTATTTTTGGGTTGGTTTTGGGTTAGGGTGAGGGTGAAGCTTAGCGTTAGGGTTAGGGTTAAGGTTATAGTGAGGGTGGGGTTGAGGTTTAGGTTTAGGATTAGGATTAGGTTTAGGGTAAGCGTGAGGGGGAAGGGGAGGTTGAGGTTGAAGGTTAGGGATAGGGTTAGGTTTAGGTTGAGGGCTAGGATGAGAGTGAGGGTTAGTGTGAGAGTTAGGGTGAGGGTTTCAGTTATGTAAGGGTTAGGGTTAGGGTGAGGATTACTTTGATGGTGAGGGTTAAGCTGAATTTAGGTTTAGGTTGAGGGTTAGGGTTAGGGTTAGGGTGACGGTTATGGTTAGTGTGATGTTTAGGGTGAGGGAGAGGGTGAGGCTTAGGGTGAGGGTGAGGGTGAGAGTGAGGGTTAGGTTTAGGTTTAGGGTGAGGGTGAGGGTGAGGGTTAGGATTAGACATAAGTTTAGGGTTAGGGTTAGGCTGAAGTTGAGGGTAAAGTTGAGGGTGAAGTTTAGCTTTAGGTTTAGGATTAGGGTTAGGGAGAGTATTAGGGTGAGTGTGAGTGTTTGGGTGAGAGTGAGGGTTAGGTTGTGGGTGAGTGTTATGGTTAGTGTGAGGATTAGGGTTAGGGTTAGGGATAAGGTTATGGTGAGGGTAAGGGTTAGGGTGAGTTTTAGTGTGAGGATGTGGGTTAGGGTTAGTATTAGGGTTAGGGTGAGGTTTAGGATTAGGTTTAGGGTTAGGGTGAGGGTGAGGTATAGGGTGAGTGTTAGGGTTAGGGTGAGAGTGAGGTATAGGGTGAGGGTTAGGGTTAGGGTGAGGTTTAGGGTTAAGGTTAGGTTTAGGGTGAGAGTTAGGGTGAGGTGTCGGGATAGGGTTAGGGTGAGGGTTAGGGTTAGGGTTATGGTTAGTGTGAGGATAAGGGATAGGGTGAGGGTTAGGGTGAGGGTGAGGGTTAGGGTTATCCTTAGGGTTAGGGTTAGGGTTAGGGTGAGGTTGAGTGTTAGGGTGAATGTTAGGTTTATGGTTCGGGTTAGGGTGAGTGTTAGGGTGTGGGTAAGTGTTAGGGTGTGGGTTATGTTGAGGGTGAAGGTTAGGGTTCGGGTGAGGGTAAGAATAAGGATGAGTTTTAGGGTGAGGTTGAGGGATGGGGTGAGGGTTTGGGTTAAGGTTAAGGATACGTGAGGATTTGGGTTAGGGTTAGGTTAAGGGTGAGGTTTAGGCTGAGGGGTATGGTTAGGGTTAGGTTGAGGGTTAGGTTTAGTGTGAGTGTTAGGGTTAGGGTTAGGGTGACAGTAAGATTTAGCATGAGGTTTATGGTGAGTGTGAGTTTTAGGGTTAGCATTAGGTTTAGGTTTAGGGTGAGTGCTGGGTTAGGTGTAGGGTTAGGGTTAGGGTGAGGGTGAGGGTTAGGGTTAGGGTTAGGTTGAGGGTTATTGTTAGGGTTAGGGCTAGGATGAGGATGAGGGTTAGAGTGAAGCTCAGATTTGTGTTTAGGTAAGGGTTAGGTTTAGGGTTAGGTTGAGCATTAACGTGAGGGTGTGGGTTAGGGGTAGGGTGAGGGTGAGGGTGAGGGTGAGTGTTACGATGAGAGTTAGCGTTAGGGTAGGGTGAGGGTGAGGGTTTGGTTGAGGGTTAGGGTTAGGCTTAGTGTGAGTGTTAAGGTTACGGTGAGGGTTAGGGTTAGGGTGAGGGTTAGGGATAGGTTTAGGGTGAGGGTTAGGTTTATGGTCATGTTTAGTGTGAGGATGAAGTTTAGGGTGAGGGTGAGAGTTAGTGTTAGGTTTACGGGTAGGAATAGGGTTAGCATTAGGGTTAGGGTTAGGGTTAGCCTGAGGGTGGGGTTGAGGGTTAGGGTTAGGATTGCATTTAGGGTTAGGGTAAGGCTGAGGGGGAATGGGAGGTTGAGGGTGAGGGCTAGGTTTAGGGTGAGGGCTAGGTTGAGGGTGAGCGTGAGTTTGAGGGTTTCAGTTAGGTAAGGGCTAGGGTTAGGGTGAGGATTAGGGTGAGGGTGATGGTTAAGCTGAGGTTAGGTTTAGGGTGAGGGTTAGGGTTAGGGTTAGGGTGATGTTTAGGGTGAGGGTGATGGTTAGGGTGAGGGTTAGGGTTAGTGTTAGGGCGAGAGTTAGTGTTAGGGTGCTGTTTATTGTGAGGGTGAGGGTTAGGGTGAGGTTGAGTGTGAGGTTGAGGGTTCGGGTTAGGGTTAGGTTTAGGGTGAGTGTGAGGGTGAGTTTAAGGATTAGGAGTAGGTTTAGGGTTAGGGTTAGGCTGAGGTTGAGGGTCAGGGTGAGGTTGTAGTTTAGGGATAGGGTTAGGGTTAGGTTTAGGGTGAGGGTTACGGTTAGTGTGAGTGTTATGTTTAGGGTTAGGGTTAGGGTTAGGGTGAGCGTAAGGGTTAGGGTGAGGGTTAGGGGGAGGGTGAGGTTTAGGGTTACGGTTAGGTTTAGGGTGAGGGTTAGCGTTTGGGCGATGTTTAGGGTGAGGGTGAGGTTTAGGGTGAGGCTGAGGGTTCAGCTGAAGGTGAGGGTTCGGATGAGGGTGAGGGTTAGGATGGCGGTGAGGGTTAGGGTGAGTGTTGGGTTTAGTTTTAGAGTTAGGTTTAGGGTGCTCGTTAGGGTTACAGTTAGAGTGAGGTGTAGGGATAGGGTTAGGGTTAGGGTTAGGTTTAGTGTGAGGGTTAGGGTTAGGGTTAGGGTTAGTGTGAGGATAAGGTTTAAGGAAAGGGTTAGGATGAGGGTGAGGTTTAGGGTTAGCATTAGGGCTAGGGTAAGAGTTAGGGTGAGGGTTAGCGTTAGGGTGAGTGTTAGGGTTAGTGTTAGGGTGAGGGTTAGGTTTAGGGTGAGGTTTAGGGTGAGGTTGATAGTGTGAGGGTGAGGGTGAGGCTGAGTTTTGAGGTGAGGGTGAGGGTGAGGGAGAGTGTGAGGGTGAGGCTTAGGGTTAGGGTTAGGGTTAGTGTGAAGGTGAGGGTGAGCATTAAGTTAGGATTAGGGTTAGGGTTAGGTATGGATGAGGGTCAGTGTGAAAGTGATGGGTGAGGGTTAGGGTTAGGGTTAGGGTGAGGGTTAGTGTTAGTGTGAGGGTTAGTGTGATGGTGGGGTTCAGGGTGAGGGTGAGGGTTAGGGTTAGGATTAGGTTTAGGGTGAGTTTTAGGGTTAGGGTTAGGGTTAGGTTTAGGGTTAGGGTTAGGGTGAGGGTGAAGCTTAGCGTTAGAGCTAGGGTTAGGGTTAGAGTTTGTTTGGGGTTGAGGGTTCGGTTTAGGATTATGGTTAGGTTTAGGGTAAGGCTGAGTGGGAAATTTAGGTTGAGGGTGAGGGTTAGGGTTAGGGTTAGGTTTAGGGTGAGGGCTAGGATAAGGGTGAGGGTTAGGGTGAGGGTTTCAGTTATGTAAGTGTTAAGGTTAGGGTGAGGATTCCGGTGATGGTGAGGGTTAAGCTGAGTTTAGGTTTAGGTTGAGTCATAGGGTTAGGGTTAGGGTAAGGTTTAGGGTTAGTGTGATGTTTAGGTTGAGGGTGAGGGTGAGGCTTAGGGTGAGGGTGATGGTGAGGGTGAGGGTTATGCTTAGGGTTAGGGTGAGGGTGAGGATTAAGATTAGGAATAAAGTTAGGGTTAAGGTTAGGCTGAAGGTGACGGTCAGGGTGAGGGTGAAGGTTAGGTTTAGGGTTAGGATTAGGGTTAGGGAAAGTGTTAGGGTGAGGGTGAGTGTTCGGCTGAGGGTGAGGGTTAGGTTGTGGGTGAGCATTATGGTTAGGGTGAGGATTAGGGTTAGGTTTAGCGTTAAGGTTATGGTGCGGGTAAGGGTTAGGGTGAGGTTTAGTGTGAGGATGTGGGTTAGCGTTAGTGTTAGGTTTAGGGTGAGGGTTAGGGTGAGGTTTAGTGTTAGGGTTAGGTTTAGGGTGAGGGTGAGGTATAGGTTGAGGGTTAGGGTTAGAGTGAGGGTTAGGGTTAGGGTTAGGGTTAGGGTTAGGGTGAGGGTGAGGGTGAGTTTTAGGGTTAGGTTTAGTGTTAGAGTTAGGGTTAGGCTGAGGGTGATGGGGATGGTGAGGGTGAGGGTTATGGTTAGGATAAGGGTTAGGGTTAGAGTTAGAGGGAGAGTTAGTGTTAGGGTTAGGGTTAGGATAAGGGTTAGGCTGACGGTTAGGGTTAGGATTAGTGTGAGAGTTAGGGTTAGGGTCACGGTTAAGGTCAGGTTTAGGGTTAGGATAATGGTTAGGCTGAGGGTTATGGTTAGGATTAGTGTGAGGTTTAGGTTTAGGGTTAGGTTAAGGGTGAGGGTGAGGGTTAAGGTTAGGGTGAGGGTTAGGGTGAGGGTGAGTGTTAGGGTTGGGCTGAGGATTAGGGTGAAAGTTGGTTTAGGGTAATGTTAGGGTGAGGGTTATTGTGTGGGTAAGTGTTAGGGTGAGGGATTGGTTGAGGGTGAGGGTTAGGGTTAGGTTGAGTGTAAGGGTTATGGTGAGGATTAGTGTGAGGGTGAGATTTCGGTTTAGCATTAGGGTTAGGGTGAGGGTGAGGGTTACGTGAGTGTTTGTGTTCAGGTTAAGGACAGGGTGAGAATTAGGGTTAAGGTTTGGTTTAGGGTGAGGGTTAGGCTGAGGGGTAGGGTTAGAGTTAGTGTTTGGGTTAGGTTTAGTGTGAGGGTTAGGGTGAGTGTAAGGTTTAGGGTTAGAATGACGGTTAGGGTTAGTGTTAGGATGAGGGTTAGGGTTAGGTTGAAGTTTAGGGTAAGGGTGAGGGTGAGGCTTAGGATTAGGGTTAGGGTAAGGGTTAGTGTTAGGGTGAGGGCTAGGGTGAGGGTAAGGGTTAGGGTGAGGTTGAGTGTGAAGGTGAGGTTTTTGGTTAGGTATGGGTTACGGTTAGGGTAAGGGTGAGAATTAGGGTGAGGGTGGGGGTGAAGGTTATGGTTAGGGTTAGTGTTAGGGTAAGGTTTACGGCTACTGTGAGGGTTATGGTTAGTGTTAGGGTTAGGGTTATGGTGAGGTTAGCTTTAGGGTGAGGGTTAGGCTTAGGGTTAGTTTGAGGGTTATGGTTAGGGTGATGTTTAGTGTGAGGGTGTGGGTTAGGGTGAGGTTGAGTGTTCGGGTAAGAGTTAGGTTTAGGTTTAGGGTTATGGATAAGGTTAGGTTGAGGGTAAGTGTTAGGATGAGGGTTAAGATGAGTGTGAAGGTTAGGGTTAAGGTAAGGGTTAGGGTTTGGGTTTGGGTTAGGGTGAGGGTTGGGTTAGGGTTAGGTTAGGGTTTGGACGAGGGTAAGGCTGAAGGTTAGGGTTAGGTTAGGGTTAGGGTTAGGGTTAGGGTGAGGGTGAGGGTGAGGGTGAGGGTGAGGGTTAGAGTTAGTGTTAGGTTTAGGGTTAGGATAAGGGTTAAGCTGAGGGTTAGGTTTAGGGTTAGTGTGAGTGTTAGGTTTAGGGTTAGTGTTTGGGTTAGGTTGAGGGTAAAGGTTCTGGTGAGGGTAACTGTTAAGGTGAGGTTTAAGGTGAGGGTGAGGGTCAGGATTAGCTTTAGGGTTTGGGTGAGGGTTAGGGTTAGAGTTAGGTATAGGGTGAGGATTACTGTTAGGTTTATATTAGGGTGAGGGTTAGGCAGAGGGGTAGGTTTAGGGTTAGGGTTAGGGTGAGGGTTAGTGTGAGGGTTAGGGTTAGGGTTAGGATTAGGGTGAGGGTGAGGGTGAGGGTAAGGGTTAGGGTGAGGTTTAGGTTGAGGTTGAGGTTTAAGGTTAGCATTTGGATTAGCGTTACGGGGCTGGTTAGGTTTAGGGTTAGGCATAGAGTGAGGGTGAGGGTTAGTGTTAGCATTAGGGTTAGGATAAGGTATAGTGTAAGGGTTAGGGTTAGAGTTAGGATTAGGGTTATGGTTAGGGTTAGGCTGAGGGTGGGGGTGAAGGTGAGGGTGAGGTTTAGGGTTAGGGTTAGGTTTAGAGTGAGGGCTAGAATGAGGGTGTGGGTTAGGATGAAGGCATGGGTAAGGGTGAGGGTTTCGGTTAGGAAAGGCTTACAGTTAGGTTTAGGGTGCGGATTAGAGTGAGGGTGAGCTTTAAGGTGAGGATTAAGGTTAGTGTGAGCATTAGGGTTAGGGTTAGGTTTAGGGTTATTGTTAGATTGATGTTTAGGGTGAAGGTTAGGGTTAGGGTGAAGGTGAGGCTGAGGGTGAGGGTGACGGTGTAGGTGAGGTTTAGGTTTAGGGTGAGGGTTAGGGTGACTGTGAGGGTTAGGGTGAAGGTTAGGGTTAGGGTTAGGTTTAGGGTGAGGTTTATGATTAGGTTAAGGGTGAGGGGTAGGGTGAATGGTAGGGTTAGGGTTAAGGTGAGGATGATTGTTAATGTGAGGGTTAGGGTTAGGGTTAGGGTTAGTGTGAGGAAAAGGTGTAAGTTTTTGTGAGAGTGCGGGAAAGGGTTAGCGTTAGGGTTAGGGTGGGGGTTAGGCCTAGGGTTAGGTTTAGGGTTAGGATAAGGGTTAGGCTGAGGTTTAAGGTTAGGGTTAGTGTGAGTGTTAGGTTTAGGGTTAGGGTTTGGGTTACGTTGAGGGTAAAGATTAGGGTGAGGCCTAGGGTGAGGGTGAGGGTTAGGGTTAGCATGATGATTAGGGTGAGGGTTAGGCTTAAGGTAATGGTTAGGATTAGGGTGAAGTTTTGGGTGAGGGTTAGGTTTAGGGTTAGTTTAGGATGAGGGTTAGGGTGTGAGTAAGTATTATGGTGAGGGTTAGGGTGAGGGTGAGGGTTAGGTTTAGTATTAGGGTTAGGGTGAGAGTGAGGGTGATGTGCTGGGATAGGGTTAGGGTGAGGGTGTTTGTTAGTGTGAGTATAAGGTTTAGGGTGAGGGTGAGGATTAGGGTTAGCGTTAGGGTTAGGGTGCGGGTTAGGGTGTGGATGAGGTGGAGGGTGAGCTTGAGGGTGAGGGTGAGGGTTAGGTTGTGGGTGAGGATTAGGGTTAGGTTGAGGGTTAGCATTCGGTTTAGGTTTAGTGTGAGGGTAAGGGTTAGTGCTGGATTACGGTTAGGTTGAGAGTTAGCCTTAGGGTTAGGGTTAGGGAGAGGGGTAGGGTTAGGGTTAGGGTGAGATTTAGGGTGAGTGTTAGGGTTCGGGTAATGGTGAGGGTGACCGTAACCCTCACCCTAATCCTCACCCTAACCCTTACACTAACGCTAACCCTCACACTCAACCTAAACCTCACCCTAAACCTAACCCTACCCCTCTCCCTACCCCTCAAACTAACCCTAACCCTAAGCCTAGTCCTCAACCTAACCCAACCCTTCCCCTAACCCTCACACTCACACTAACCCTAAACCTAAAACTAATCCTCAACCTAACCCTAATCCTCACCCACACACTAACCCTCACCCTCATCCGAACTCTCACCATCAACTGAAACCTCATCCTCCCCCTAACCCTCACCCTAAACCTCACTCTAACCCTAACCCTCACCCTAACCCTTACCCTAACCCAAAACCTCATCTTCACACTAACTCTCATCCTAATCATTACCCTAATCCTAATTTTCACCCTAAGCCTAACCCTAACCCTTACCCTCAATATAACCCTAAACCTTACCCAACCCTAATCCTCACCGTAACCATAACCCTCACCCACACCCTAACCCTCATCATCACCCGTAACCTCATCCTCACCCTAACACTCACACTAACTCTAACCCTAACCCTTATCATAAACCTAACCCTCACATTCACCCTAAGCCTAACACTAACCCTAACCCTAAACCTAACCCTCACCCGCACCCTAAACCTAACCCTCACCCTAACGCTCATCCTATCCCTAAAGCTAACCCTACACCTCACCCTCACCCAAAACCTCACCATAACCCTTATCCTCAGACTAACCCTAACTATGACCCTAACCCTAACCCTCACACTAACCCTAATCCTCAACCTATCCCTAACCCTAAACCTAACCTTCACCCTATCCCTCACCCTCACCATAACTCTAATGCTAACCCTAACTCTCAGCCTCACCCTAACCCTCAACCTAACCCTTAACCTCACCCTAAGGCTAACCCTCATCGTCACCCTAAATCTCACCCTAAACCTTACACTAACTCTAACCGCAAACTAACCCTAAACCTAACCCTAATGATCACCCTAACCCTCACCCTCACCCTAACCCTAAAAATAAGCCTAACCCTCAACCTAACCCTAATCCTCACACTCACACTAACCCTCACCCGAACCCTTACCCTCACACTAACTCTTTCCCTAACCCTAACCCTAACCCTAACTATCACCAGAACACTCACCCTCACCCTAACCCTCACACTCACACTAAACATCACCCTAAACCTAACACTCACCCTAAACCTAACCCTCGCCCTAACCCTAACCCTCACCGTAACCCTAACACTCACACTAACCCTAACCCTAACCCTCACCCTCACCCTCACCCTAAACTAACCCTAACCCTCATGCTAACACTCACCCTCACCCTCACCCTAACCCTAACCCTAACCCTAAGCCACACGTCAACCTAATCCTCACCCTAACCCTAACCCTAACCTTTACCTAAACAAAAACCTCACCCTCACCCTCACCCTAACCCTCACCCTCACCCTAGCCCATACCCTAACACTAACCCTCAAACTAACCCAAACCCTTACCCTCACCCTAACCCTAACCCTAAACCTAAACCGAACCCTAACACTCATCCTAACCCTAACCCTAAACCTAATGCTAACCCTAAAACTCACACTCACCCTAATCCTCACCATAACCCTTACTGTCACCCTAACCCTAACCCTAAGCCTCACACTAAACCTAACCCTCACCATAACCCTAACCCTACCCCTCAGCCTAACCCTCACCCTAAACCTAACCCTAACCCAAATCCTCATCCTATCCTTAACTTTAACCCAAACCCTTACCTTATCCCTCATCCTCATCCTAACCCTCACACTTATCCTTACCCTCACTCAAACCCTAACCCTCACCCTCAACCTAACCCTCACTGTAACACTTTCCCACACCCTAACACTCACCCTAACCCGAACCATAAACCAAACCTTCACTCTAACCCTCAACCTAACCCTAACCTTAACCTTCACCATAATATTCAACCTAAACTTTACCCTCACATTAACACTTACCCTAACCCTAAACCTAACCCTCAGACTAACCCTAACCTCAACCCTAACCCTCAACCTAACCTTTATCCTAACGCTAAACCTAAACCTAACCCTCACCCTAAACATAACC
Organism: Dipodomys merriami; assembly: GCF_024711535.1. NCBI lineage: Eukaryota > Metazoa > Chordata > Mammalia > Rodentia > Heteromyidae > Dipodomys > Dipodomys merriami. The sequence continues at coordinate 117,631 of NW_027202694.1, forward strand.
CTAACACTAACCCTACCTTCACACTAACTGTAACCTTAACACTCATAACCCTAACCATAACCCTCATTTTAACCCTAACCCTCAACCTCACCCTCCACATCACCCTCAGCCTAACCCTAATCCTAACACTAATCGTAACCCTCACCCTCAACCTCACACTAACTCTAAACATAAACCAAAACCTAACACTCACCCTCACCCTCACCCTAACCCTTACTGTATCCCTAACCCTCACCCTAACCCTAACCCTCACCCTATACCTCACCCTCACCCTAACCCTAACCCTAACCTGAACCTGAACCTGAACCCTCACCCTCACCCTCACCCTAACACTCACCCTAACCCTAACCTTATCCCTAATCCTAAACCTAACCCTCACCCTCAAACTGACCCTAACTCTAACCCTAAACCTAAACCTGACCCTCACTCTCACCCTCACCCTAATCCTCACCCTCACCCTAAACATCAAACTAAACCAAACCTCAGCTTAACCCTCAACCTCACCCTAACCCTAACAATAACCCTCTCCTTCACCCTAACCCTCACCGTCACCCTAAACCTCGCCCTAACCATTACCCTCACCCTAACCCTTACCCTAAACCTAACACTAATAGTAACACTAACCCTCACCCTAACAATCATCCTAACACTTACCCTAACTCTCACCCTAACCCTAACCCTAACGCTAACCCTAACACTAACCCTCACCCTAACCCTCACCCTCACCCTAACCCTCACCCTAACCCTTACCGTCCCACGAACCCTAACCCTAATCCTCAGCCTAACCCTCATATTAAACTTAATCCTAACCCTAAACCTCACCTTACCCTTAAACCTAACCCTAATCCTAAACCTCACCTTAACCCTACCCCTCACACTCACCTTCAACCTCACCCTCAGCCTAACACTAACACTATTGCTAATCCAAACCGTAAACCTCACCCTCACCCTAACTCTAAACCTAACCCTAAACAAGCCCTCAACCTAACCCTAAACCTATCCCTAAACTTCACCCTAACCCTAACCCTAATCCTAAATCTAAACCTCACCCTCACCCTCACCCTCACCCTAAAACTAACCCTCATACTAACCGTCATCTTAAACCTAACCCTAACCTTAACCCTAACCCTCACCCTAACCTTAACCGTAATCCTAACCTTAACCCTCACCCAAACCCTAACCCTCACCCTCACCCTCAACCTCACCATCACCCTCAACCTACCCCTCACCCTCTCACTCACTCTAACCCTAACCCTAACCTAAACCTTACCCTAAACCTAACCCTCAACCTCACCATCACCCTCACCATCACCCTCAACCTAACCCTCACCCTCACCCTCAACATAAACCGAACCCTAACCATAACCCTTACCCTAATCTTTTTTTTGAATTTAATTTAATTTAATTTGTGAACATACTGTACAGAGGGTTTACAATTTCATGGGCAGGATAATGCGTACATTTCTTACCAAGCATTGCAGCCTCCTCCTTTGGTTTACCATTCTTACCAAACACCTAAGCCTAATCCTAAAACTAACCCTCACCTTCACCCTCACCCTAAACCTAAACCTGACCCTAACCCTAACCATAACCGTAACACTCACACTCACCCTATCCCTCCCCGTCACCCTAACGGTCAGCCGAAACCTAACCCTCACCCACACCCTAACCCTAACGCAACCCTAAAACTCACCCTAAACATAATCCTAACCCAAACACTCACCATCACCCTCACCCTCAGCCTAACCCTCACCCTCACCCTCACCTTCAGCCTAAACCTAACCCTAACCCCAATCCTAACCCTCACCGTCAACTTAACACTAACCCTCAACATCAACTTCACCCTAACCCTCACCCTCAACCTAAGCAGTACTCTCACTCTAACCCTCACCCTAACCCTAACAAAAACCCTCATCCTAACCCTAACCCTCACCCTAACCCTCACGCTAAGCTAACCCAAAGCCTCACTCTAACCCTCACCCTAACCCTAATGCTAACCCTAACACTAACCCTCACCATAAACCTCACCCTAACCCTTAAACTCACAAAACCCTGACCCTAACCCTAACGCTAATATGCACTCTAACGCTAACCCTCACCCAAAACCTAACACTCAATTTCACCCAAATCATCAACCGAACCCTTACAATCACACTAACGCTAACCCTAACCCTAATTCTATACCTATCCCTCACCCAAACCTTAACCCTAACCCTAACCCTAACCATCACCCTCACTCTAACTTTCACCCTCACCCTAAATGACAACTTAAACCTAAGCATCACCCTAACCCTAACACTCACCCTAAATCTAACACTCACGGTAAACCTTACCCTATCCCTAACACTAACCCTAAACCTCACTCTCACCCTAACCCTCACCCTCACCCTTATCCTAACACTAACCCTAAACATCACACTAACCCTAACCCTCACCCTAACCCTAACCCTCACCCTAACACTAACCATAACCATAACGCTCACAATCACCCTCACCTTCACCCGAACCCTCATCCTCACCAGAACCCTCACTCTCACACTAAACATCAACCTAACCCTAAACTTCACCCTAACCCCGACCTTAACCCTCAGCCTAACCCTAACCCTCTGCCTAACCCTCACCCTCAACCTGATCCTCACCCTAACCCTAACCCTAACCCTTAATTAACCCTAACCCTAACCCTCAACCTGACCCTCACCTTAACCCTATCCCTAAACCTCACCCTCACGCTAAACAGTACACTCACACTAACACTCACCCTAAACCTAACCCTCCCCCTAACCATCACCCTAACCCTAACAATAATCCTAACAATCACACTCACCCTACCCCTCACACTAACCTTTAAGCATACACTAACCCTAAGTCTAATCCTAACCATAACTGTCACACTAACAATAACCCTCACCCTAACTCTAATCCTACCCCTCACCCTAACCCTCACCATAAGACTAAACCTAACCCTATCACTAACCCTCACCCTAACCCTAACCCTAACCCTCACCCTCACCCTTACCCTCACAGTCACCCTAACCCTAACCCTTACCCACACTCTAAACCTCACCCTAAACCTAACACTAACCCTCACACTCACACTCACACTCAACCTAACACTAAACCTAAACCTAAGCCTCACCCTAACCCTAACCCTTACCCTAACCTTAAACCTACTCCTCAACCTAACCCTCACCTTAACCCTAACCCTTACCCTAACGCTCACCCTAAACCTAACCCTAATCCTAAACCTCAACCTGAACCTCACCCTAACCCTCCCCCTAAACCTAATCCTTACCCTAACCCTAACCCCAACACTCACCCTAACGCTAACCCTAACACTAACCCTCACCCTCACACTCAACCTAACCCTAACCCTAACCCTAACCCTAATCCTAACCCTCACCCTCACCGTCACCCTCATCCTCAACCTCACCCTCACCCTAACTCTCACTCTCACCCTAACCCTAACCCTAAAGCTAAACCTCACCCTCACACTCACTCTAACCCTAACCCTAACCCTAACAATAACACTAACCCTAACCCTAACCGTAATCCTAACAATAACACTCACCCTAACCCTAACCCTAACACCCACCCTAAACTTAACCCTCAACATCAACCTCACTCTAACACTAATGCTAACCCTAACCCTCACCCTAACCCTTATCCTCACACTAACACTAACCCTATACATAACCCTAACCCTCACACTAACCCTAAACCTCACCTTTAACCTAACCCTACCCCTCCTCCTAACACTCCCCCTAACCCTAACCCTAATGCTAACCCTCACCCTAACCATAATATTAACCCTAACTCTCAAACTCACCCTAAGCCTCACCGTCACCCTAAAACTCACCCGAACCCTAACCCTCACCCATACCCTAATCCTCATCCTCACCGAACCCTAACCCTCACCCACATCCGAACCCTCATCCTCACCAAACCCTCACCTGAACCCTCACCCGAACCTTCACCCTAACCCACAGCCTCAACCTAAACATCGCCCTAACCCTAACCCTCAACCTAATCCCCACCCTAACCCTCACCTTAACCCTAACCCTCAACCTAAACCTCAACCTCACCTTACCCCTCACCCTAATCCTATCCTTCAACCTCACCTTCACCCTCACCCTAAGCCTAACTCTAACTCTAACCCTAATCCTTAACCAAACCTCACTCTAACCCTAAAACTAACCCACACCGGCACCCTCAACCTAACCCTAAACTTAAACCTAACCCTCATCCTAACTCTAACGCTTACCCTGACCCACACCCTACCCCTAAAACTAACACTCAGCCTAAACCTCATCCTAACCATCAAAGTAACCCAAACCCTCACCCTAACACTAACCTAACCCTCACGCTCACCCTCACCCTCACCCTCACCGTCAGCCTAACCCTAACCCTAACCCTAATCCTAACCCTAATCCTCACCCTAACCCTAACCCTCCCCCTAACATTTAACCTCACACTAACCCTAACCCTAAACCTAACACTAACACTCACACTAACCCTAACTTTCAGCCTAACCCTAACCCTACCCCTCAACCTAGCCCTCACCCTAACCCTAATCCTCACCCTAACACTCACCTTGACCCTAGCCCCAACCCTCACCCTTACTCTAACTCTCACAGTTACCCTAAACCCAACCTAACCCTAACCCTAACCAACACCCTCACCCTCACCCGAAACAGAACCCTCAGACTAACCCTCACCCTCGCCCTCACCCTAACCCTCATCCTCACCCTAAACCTCAGCCTAACCCTAACCCTCACCCTAACACTAAACCTTACCCTAACCCTAAACCTAACTCTAACACTAACCCTAACCCTAACCCTCACCCTAACCATCGCCCTAATCATAACGCTAACCCTAACCCTTATTTCATACTAAACTTAACCCTAACCCTAACCCTCACGCTAACCCTAACCCTAACCCTAACCCTAACTCTCACCTTAACCCTAAACCTTACCCTAACCCTAAAACTAACCCTCACTCTAACACTAACGCTAACCCTAACCCTCAACCTAACCGTCACCCTATCCCTAATGCTAACCCTAACCCTCACCCTCACCCTAACCCTCATCCTAGCACTTAACCTCACAATAAACCTAACCATAACCCTAACCCTAACCCTCACCTTAACAGTAACCCTCACCCTAACCCTAAACCTACCCCTCACCCTAAACCTCACCCTCAATCTAACCCTAAACCTAACCCTCACCTGAAAACTAACACTAACCCGCACATTCACCCTAAAGTTCACCATCACCCTAAATCTTACCCTAACCCTAACCCTCACCCATACCCTAACCCTCACTCTCAACCGAACCCTAACCCTCATCCTAACCCTTATCCTCACCTTAAACATCACCCAACCCTACCCCTCATCCTAAATCTAACCCTAACCCTCACCCGAACCCTAACCCTCACACTAACCCTCACCCTTAACTTAAAACTCACCCTAACAATAAGCCTAACACTTACCTAACCGAAAACCTCACCCTCACCCTCAATCTCACCCTAAAAATTACCCTCAACCTAGCCCTCAACCTAACCCTAACTGTAAACCAAAACCTTACTCTCAACCTCACCCTCGCCCTCAGCCTAACCCTTACCCTAACCCTAACCCTAACACTCACCCTCACCCTCACGCTCACCCAAAACCAAACCCTAATCCTAACCCTAACACTCAACCTCACCCTAACCCTAAACCTAACTTTAACTTCACACTAACCCCAACTCTAACCCTAACCCTAAACTTCACAGTAAACCTAACCCTCAACCTAACCCTAACCCTACTCCTCACACTAAGCCTCACCCTCACCTAACACTAAGCCAAAACCTCAACCTCACCCTAACCCTCACCTCCACCCTAACCCTAACCCTAACCCTAACCCTCACTCTCAACCGAACCCTCATCCTCACCCAAACCCTCACCCTCACCATAAACCTCACCCTAACCTTTATCCTCATACTAACCCTAACTCTAACCCTAACCCTATCCCTAACCCTAACTCACACCTTAAACCTAACCCTAACCCTCACCCTCACCCTAACCCTCACCGTCAACTTAACCCTCACAATAAACCTAACACTAACCCAAAGAGTAACCCTCCCCCTCACCGGAACACTTATCCTCACCCGAACCCGAACCCTCACCCTAACCCTCAGCCTCACCCTAAACATCACCCTAATCATAACCCTCAAACTAACCCTCATCCCCACCCTAATCGTCACCCTAACCCTAACCCTAATCCTTACCTAACCGAAAACCTCACCCTCACACTCACCCAAAACCTCACCCTAACCATAGCCCTCACCCTAAATCTAAACCTCACCCTAAACCTAACCCTAAACCTGACCCTCACCCTCACACTAAACCTAACCATAACCCTAAAACTCAGAATAAACCTAACACTTACCCTTACCCTAACCCTAACCCTCACACTCACCCAAAACCTCACCCTAAATCTAAACCTAATCCTAACCCTAAACTTCACCCTCACCCTCACCGTCACACTCACCCTAATCCTAAACCTAAACCTAACACTAACCCTAAAGTTTACTCTCACCCTAACCCAAAAAATAACCCTAAACCTAACATTAACCCTAATCCTAACCCTAACCCTCAACCTTATCCTAAACCTAACCCTAAAAGTCACCGTAAACCTAATCCTAACCCTATCACTCACCATCACGCTCACCCTCAACTGACCCTCATCCTCACCCTCACCCTCACCCTCAGCCTAAACCTAACCCTAAACCTAATCCTAACCCTAACCCTCAACCTCACCCTAACCCTAACCCTAAACCTAACCCTCACTGTGACCGTCTCCCTCACCGTCAACTTAACACTCACCTTCAACCTCACCCTCACCCTAAACGTCACCCTCACCCTAAGCAGTACTCTCACCCTAACCCTTACCCTAAACCTAACCATAACATTCATCCTAACACTATACCTCACCCTAAACCTCACCCTAACCATAACCATAACCCTTAACCTCACCCTCACCTTAAGCCCCAACCGAACCTGCAACCTCACACTAACCCTAACTCTAAGCCTAACCCTAACCCTCACACTAACACAAACCCTCAACCTAACCATAAATCTACCACTCACCCTAACCCTCAGCCTGAACCTAACACTAACCCTAAACCTCACCCTCACCCTAACCCTAACCCTCACCCTCACCCTAACCCTAACCCTTACCCTCAACCTAACCCTAAACCTCACGCTCACACTAACCCTCACTTTAACCCTAACCCTCACCCTAACCCTCACCCTAACCCACAAACTAACCGTCACCCTCACCCGAACTCTCACCATCACCTGAACGCTCAATCTCACCCTAACACTCAGCCTCACCCTAAACATCACCCTAACCCTAACCCTCATTCTAACCCTAACCCTAACCCTCACCCTAACCCTAACCCTCAACCTAAAACTCAACCTCACCATAATCCTCACCCTAACCCTAACTCTAACCCTAACCTAAACGAAACCCTCACCCTCACCCTCACTATCACCCTAACCCTCACCCTAACCCTAACCCTAACCCTCACCCTCAAACTCACCCTCACAGTAACCCTAATCCTAAGCCTAACCCTCACCCTAACCCTCTCCCTAACCCTTATGCTAAACCTAACCCTTAACCTCCCCCTAATCCTCACCCTATCCCTTACCCTCAACCTAAACTTAACCCGAACCCTAAAACTCAGAGTCCCCCTAACCCTCACCGTCACCCTAACCCTCATACTTACCCTAAACCTCAGCCACACCCGATCGCTCAACATCACCCGAACACTAACACTCTCCCTAAACCTCACCCATAATCTAAACCTCAGTCTAACCCTAACCGTCAGCAAAACCGTAACGCTAACCCTCACCCTAACACTAACCCTGACACAAACCCTCCCCCTCAACCTAATCCTCACCCTAAAAATATCCCTAACCCTTACCTAACCGAAACACTTACTCTCACCCTCACTCAAAACCTCACCCTCATCCTAGCACTCACACTAACCCTAACCCTAACCCTAACCCTAAACCTCACCCACACTCTCCCCCTCACCCTCAGCCTAACCCTAACCCTGACCATAAACCTAACGCTAACCCTCAACCTCACCCCAACCCTAATCATAAACCTAACCATAACAATAACCCTATCCCTAAACCTAAACCTAATCCTATCACTAACCCTCACTCTATACCTAAACCTAATGCTAAAACTCACCCTAATACCAATTCTAAACCTAACCCTCACCGTAAACCTAACCCTCACCCTAACCCTAACCCTAACACTCAACCTAACCCTAAACCTCACCCTAAACCTAACGCTAACCCTAACCCTCACCCTCAACTTAACCCTCACCCTAACCCTCACACGAACCCTAAACCTACCCTCACACTAACCCTCACCCTAACCCTGACCCTCACCATAACCCAACCCTAACCCTAACCCGCACACCCACCCTCCCCCAAACACTCACCCTAACCCTCACCCTGACCCTAAACATCACCCTAAACCTAACCCTCACCCTCACCCTAACCCTAACCCTCAACCTAATGCTCACCCTTAACCTAATCCTCACCATAACCCTAACCCTAACTCTTACATAACCGAAACCCTCACCCTAATACTCACACTCACCCTAAACCTCACCCTCACAATAGCCCTCACCGTAACCTTATCTCTCACCCTAAACCTAACACTAAATCTCACCCTCACCCTATACCTAAGCTTAACCCTAAACCTCAACCTATCCATCAACCTAAATATAACCCTAACCCTAATGCTCACCTTAAATCTCAAACTAACCCTAAACTTCAACCTCAACCTAACCCTCACCCTCACCCTCACCCTCCCCCTAACCCTCACTCTAACCCTTATCCTCACACTAACCGCAAACCCTAATCCTGACCCTAACCCTAACATTCACCCTCACTCTCACACTAAGCCTAACCTTAACCCTAATCCTAACACTAACCCTCAACCATACATTCACCCTAATTCTAACCCTAACCCTAACCCTCACTCTCACCCTCACCCTAAACCTAAACCTAACCCTAACCCTAACCCTAATGCTCACACTAACCCTAATCCTCACCCTATACCCAACTCTAACCCTAAACCTCACCCTAACCCTCACCCTCAACCTAACCCTAATGATAACCCTAACCCGCACCCTCACCCTTATCCTTACCCTCAACCTAATCCCAACCCTCATCCTCACCCTAACCCTAAACCTAACTCTAACCCTCACCCTAACCCTCATCCTAACCTCAACCCTAACCTTAACCCTAAACCTCATTCTATCCCTAACCATCAAACTCACCCTAACCCTCACCCTAACCCTTACCTTCACCATAACCCTAACCATAACCCTAAGCTTAACCCTCACACTAAACCAAAACCTAACCCTCATCCAAACGCTAAATCCTAACACTAAACCTAAACCGCACCCTAACACTAAACTTCACCCTAAGCCTCAGCCTCAGACTAAACCTATCCCTAACCCTAATCCTAACCCTAACCAACAAACTCAGATTCACCCTAACTCTAACCATAACATTAATCCTAAACCTCCCCCTCTCCCTTACCCTAACCCTAACCTTACCCTAACCCTAAACCTACCCCTCACCCTAAACCTCAGGCTCCCCCTCCCCCTAACCCTCCCCCTCCCCCTATCCTTAACCCTAACCCTCATCCTAAACCTAACCCTAACACTCACCCTAGTCCTCACCATAAACCTAATCCTAACCCTAAACCTAACCCTCAACCTAACAATCATCCTAAACCTAAAGCTAATCCTAACCCTCACCCTCACCCTAACCCTCATCCTAACACATATCATCACACTAAAACTAACCATAAACCTAACTCTAACCCTCACATTAACCCTACACCTCACCCTAACCCAAAACCTTCCCCTCACCCTAACCCTCACCCTCAACCTAATCTTCAAGCTAATCCTAACCCTAACCATTACCTATCTGAAAACCTCACCTTCACCCTCACCATAACCCTCACCCTCACTCTAGCCCTCACCCTTACACTAGCTGTCACCCAATCCCTAACCCTAAACCTCAATCTCACCCTCATCCTAGCTCTCACCGTCACCTTAAACAGTTCCCTAACCCTAACCCTCACCCTAACCATAACCCTAACCCTCACCCTAAACTTTAACAATACACTAAACTTAACTCTATCCTTAACCCTAACCCTCACACTAAACCTAACCCTCACCCTAATCCTCACCCTAATCCTAACCCTAACCCTAACCCTAACTCTCACCCTCACCCTAACCCTCACCTACACCCTAACCCTCACCCTAACCCTAACCCGAACCCACACTCTAACCCTCACCCTCACCCTCACCCTCACCCTCACCCTATCCCTCAGCCTCACCCTAAACATCTCCCTAACCCTAACCCTCACTCTAACAATAAACCTAAACCTCACCCTAACCCTTACCCTCAACCTAACCATCACCCTCATCCTAATCCTCATCCTCACTTTAACACTAACCCTTACCTAACCGAAAGCCTCACCCTCACACTCACTCTCACCCTAAACCTCACCTTAACCCTAACCCTAAACCTCAGACTCACTCTCAGCCTAAGCCTAAACCTAACCCTCACCCTAACCTAACCATAAACCTATCCCTCACCCTAAACTTCACCCTAACCCTAACGCTATCCCTAACCCTTACCCTCACCCTAAACCTCACCCTAACCCATATCCTCAACCTAACCCTAACCCTAACACTCAAACTAACCCTAACCCTCACCAAAACCCTAACCCTAACACTCACCCTTACCCTAACCCTCACATTAACCCTCACCCTCAACGTAATCCTCACCCTAACAATAACCCTAACCCTTACCTAAACGAAACCCTCACCCTCACCCTAATCCTCAGCCTCACACTCACCCTCAACCTAAACCTAAAACTAACCCTAACCCTCAACCTCACCCTTAACCTTCCCCTCCCCCGCAGCCTAACCCTAACCCTAACACTAATCCTAAACCTAACCCTCACCCCCACCCTCACCCTAAACCTAACCCTAACCTTAATGCTAACCCTCACCCTCAACCTCACGGTAATCCTAAACCTAACAATAACCCTAACCGTAACCCTAATCCTAACCCTAACCCTCACCCTAACCCTAATCCTAACCCTAAAACTCACCCTAACACTAATCCTAACCCTAACATTCACCCTAACCCTAACCCTCACTCTAACCCTAGCCCTAACGCTAACCCCTATCCTCACACTAAACCTCTACCTATCCCTAACGCTAACCCTAACCCTCACCCTAAACCTAACCCTCGCGCTAACCCATAACCTCACACTAACCCTAACCCTAACCTTAACCTTAACCTTTACCCTCACACTAAACCTCATCCTAACCCTCACCCTAACCATAACCCTATCCTTCACACTAACCCTCACCCTAACCCTAACCCTAATACTAACCCTTACCGTAAACCTAACCTTAAGCCTAACCCTCAGCCTCACCCTCAAACTCACCCTAACACTCACCCTCACCCTAACCATCACCCAAAACTTAACTCTCAACCTAAACCTAACCCTAATCCTCACCCTCACCTTAACCCTCAAACTAAACCAAAACCATGTCCTAATCCTCACCATAACACTAACCCTAACCCTTACCCAACAGAATCCCTCACCCTCACCCTCACCCTCACCATTAACCTCACCCTCCCAAGCCCTCACCCTAAATTTAACCCACACCGTAAACCTAACACTAACCCTCACTCTCACCCTAAACCAAACCCTAACCCTAACCCTCACCCTAACACTCACCCTAATCCTAAACTTCACCCTAACCCTAAACCTCACCTAAACCCGAACCCTAACCCTCATCCTAACCCTAACCCTAACGCTAAGCCTCAACCTCAGCCTACCACTCACCCTCACCCTCACCCTCACCCTAACCCTCAACTTAAACCTTATCCTCACATTAACCCTAAACCTAACATTCACCCTCACCCTCACACTAACCCTAACACTATCCCTAATCCTAACAGTAACCTTCACCCTCAACCTCACCCTAACTCTAACCCTAACCCTAACCCTCACCCTCAACCTCACCCTAACTCTAACCCTAAACTTAATCCTATTTCTAATCCTCACCCTCTCCCTAAATCTAACCCTAACCCCAATCCCATACCTCACCCTCTCCCTCACCCTAACTGTAACCCTAAACCTAACCCTCAACCTAAACCTCACCCTTACCTTAATCCTCAGCCTAACCCTAACCCTTACCTAAATGTTTCCCTCACCCTCACCCTCACTCTCACCCTAATCCTTACCCTAAACCACACCCTAAAACTCACCCTCACCCTCACCTTCAGTCTAACCCTAACCCTAACCCTCACCCTAACCCTCACAATAAACCTAAATCTAACCCAAAACCTAACCCTCAATATAACCCTCACCCTAAACCTAACACTAACCCTAACCCTTATCCTCACCCTAACTCTCACCCTAAACGTTACCCTCACCCTAACCCTCATGCTGAACCTTACCCTCAACGAACCCTAACCCTAACCCTAACCCTCATACTAATCCTAACCCTCACCCTACCCCTAACCCTACCCCTCACCCTAAACCTCACCCTAACCTTAACCCTAAACTTAATTCTCACCCTCAATCTACCCTAACCCTCACAGTCACCCTAATCCTCACCGACACCCTAACCCTCACCCTAACCCTAACCCTCACCCACAACCTAACGATCAAACTCACCCGAACCCTAACACTCACCCTAACACTCACCCTCACCCTAAACCTCACCCTAAGCCCAACCCTCAACAAAACGGTAACCCTAACACTCACCGTAACCCTAACCCTCACACTAATACTCACCCTCAACCTAATCCTCACCCTGACAATAACCTTAACCCTTACCTAACAGAAACCCTCACCCTCACCCTCAACCTCAACCTCACCCTAGCCCTCAGCCTAACCCTAACCCTAATCCTAAAACTACCACTCACCCCCACCTTCCCACTAACCCTAACGCTAACCCTACCCTCACACTCACTATAACCCGAATACTAACCCATACACTAACCCTAACCCTAACCCTAAAACACACACTAAACCACATCCTCACCCTAACCACCACCCTAAACCCAACCCTCATCCTAAACCTCACCCTAACCCTCAACTTCAAACTAACCCTCAACCTAAACCTTACCCTCACCTTAATCCTCACCCTCACCCTAACCCTCATCCTCACCCTAGCCCTCAACCTAACCCTAAAACTAACCCTCAACCTCACCTTCAACCTAATCCTAACCCTAACCCTCAGCCTCATCTTCAACCTAACCCTAACCCTAACCCTAAACCTGACCCTAACCCTAACGAAAACCCTATCCCTAACCCGAACACAAAACCTCACACTCACCCTAACTCTAAACGTAAACTTTACACTCACGCTAACCCTCACCCTATCCCTAACGTTATCCCTAACCCTCACACTCACCCTCACCCTCACCCTCACCCTCACCCTAATCCTCACCCTCAACCTAACCCTAACCCTAACCCACACCCTAACCCTCACAATAACCCTAAATCTAACCCAAAACCTAACCCTCAATGTAACCCTCACCCTAAACCTAACCCTAATCCTAGCCCTTACCCTCACCCTAACTCTCACTCTAAATCTTACCCTCACCCTAACCCTCACGCTGACCCTTACCTCAACCTAACCCTAACCCTAACCCTCAACCTTATCCTAAACCTCACCCTAACCCTATCCCTACCTCTCAACCTAAACCTCCTCCTATCTTTAACCCTAACCCTAATTATCACCCTAAATCTAACCCTAACCCTCAACGACACCCAAACCCTCACCCTAACCCTAACCCTCACCCACACCATAATGCTCAACCTCACCCAAACCCTCACGCTCACCCTAACACTCACCCTCACCCTAAACCTCACCCTAACCCTAACCCTAACAAAAACGGGAACCCTAACCCTAACCCTCACACTAACCCTTACCCTCAACCTAACCCTCACACTACCCCTCACACTAACCCTCATCCTCACCCTATCCCAAACCCTAATCCTAACCCTCACCCTAACCCTCACTCTCACCCCAACCTTAATGCTAACCCTAGCACTCAAACTCACCCTAACCCTCAACCTAACACTTACCATCACCCTAACCCTAAACCTAACCCTCCCCCTATCCCTAACTATAAACCTCACCCTCACCCTAACCCTAAACCTAACCCTAACCCTCTCACTAACCCTCACCCTAACCCTTACGCTAACCCAAAACCTCAACCTCACCCTAAACCTCACCCTAATACTTACCCTCACCATAACCATAACCCTAACCCTAATCCTCACCTTAAATCTAACCATCACCGATACCCTAAAATTCAGCCTCATCCGAATCTTTACCCTCACCATAACATTCACCTTAATGTAAACAAAATCCTAAACCTAACCCTCAACATGACCCTCAGCCTCACACTAACGCTAACCCTAACCCTAAACCTCACCCTCACCTTCAACCTAACACTAACCCTCAACCTTACTCTAACCCTAACCCTCACCCTCACCTTCAACCTAACACTAACCCTAACCCTAAACCTCACCGTTATCCTCACCCTAACCCTAACCCTAAGCCAGACCCAAAACCTCACCGGCACCCTCACACTCACCCTCACCCTCACACTCACCCTCACCCGAATCCTCACCTGAATCCTAACACTCAGCCTCACCCTAAACATCAACCTAACCCTTACCCGCACTCTAACCCTAACCCTAACCCTCACCGTAACCCTAACCATCAACCTAACCCTCATCTTCACCCTAGCCCTCAATGTAACTCTAAACCTAACCCTAACCCTAAACCTTCCCCTCCCCCTCTGCCTCCCCCTCAGCCTAACCATAACCCTAATCCGAAAACTACACCTCACCCCCACCATCACCCTAACGATACCCTAACAATAACGCCAACCCTCACCCTCACACTCACCCTAACCCTAACCCTATCAATAACCCTAACCCTAAAACTCACCATAATCCTAATCCTAAAACTAACCCTCACCCTAACCCTCAAAGAAAATCTAACCCTAACCCTAAACATGAACCTAAACCCTACCCTAACGCTCACCCTCAACCTAAAACTCACCCTAACCCTAACACTCACCCTAACCCTCACCCTAACCCTAATGTTAACCCGAACCCTCGTGCTAACCCTAAATTTCACCCTCAACCTAACCCTCACCCTAACCCTTATCATCACATTAAACCTAATCCTAAACCTAACCCTAGCCCTCACACTAACCATAACCCTCACCCTAACCCTAATCCTACCCCTCACACTAACCCTGACCCTAAACCTCAACCTAATCCAAATCCTCACCCTAACCCTCTCCCTAACCCTAAACCTAATCCTCACCCGAATCCGAACCTGAACCCTCACCTTAACCCTCAACCTCACCCTAAAAATCACCCTAATACTAACCCTCACTGTAATCCTAACACTCACCCTCACCCTTAACCTAACCCTCAAACTAACACTCACCCTCACACTAATCCTCACCATAACCCTAACCCTAAACCTTACCTTACTGAAACACTCACCCTCACCCTGACTCTAATCCTCACCCTCACCCTAGCCCTCACCTTAAACTTAACCCTCACCCTAACCCTAACACTAACCCTCACCCTCACCCTAAAACTAACCCTAACCCTAACCCTCAAACTAAACCTCACCCAAACATTAACCCTAACCCTAACCCTCACCCTAACCCTCACCCTAACCATAACCCTAACACTAACCCTCAACCAAACCCTCACCCTAAACCTAAACCTCACCCTAACCCTAATGCTAACCATTAACCTAACGCTAACCCTAACCATCATCCTCAAAATAACCCTCACCCTAACCCTTATCCTCACACTAACCCTAAACCTAAACCTAACCCCAGCACTCACCCTCACCCTAACCCTCACCGTCACCTTAACCCTCACAATAAACCTAACACTAACCCACACACTAACCCGCCCCTCACCCGAACCCTCATCCTCACCCGAACCCTCAGCCTCACCCTAAACATCACCCTAACCCTAACCCTCAAACTATCCCTCACCCCCACCCTAATCGGCACCCTAACCCTAACCTCACACGCACCCTAAATCTCACCCAAAATCTAAACCGAATCCTAACCCTAAACTTCAACCTCACCCTCACCGTCAACTTCAGGTAACCCTAACCCTAACCCTAATCCTAACCCTAACACTAACCCTAAACTTTACTCTCACCCTAACCCTAACAATAACCCTAAACCTAACCCTAACCCTAATCCTAAACCTAACCCTCAACCTTATCCTAAACCTAACCTTAAAAGTCACCCTAACCCTAATCCTAACCCTAACACTCACCCTCACCCTCACCCTAACCTTAAACCTAACCCTAACCCTAACCGTAAACTTTACTCTCAACCTAAACCTAACAATAACCCTAACCCTAACCCTAACCCTAATCCTAACCCTAACCCTCAACTTAACTATAAACCTAACGCTAAAATTCTCACTTACCCTAATCCTAACCCTAACACTCACCATAACCCACACCCTCAACTTAACCCTCACCCTCACCCTCACCCTCAGTTTAAACCTATCCCTAACCCTACCCTCAACCTCACCCTAACCCTAACCCTAAACGAAACCCTCACCGTCACCGTCACCCTCACAGTCACCTTAACAGTCACCCTCAACCTCACCCTCACCTTAAGGAGTACTCTCACCCTAACCCTCACCCTAAGCAGTACTCTCACAGTAAACCTCACCCTAACCCTAAACATAACACTCATCCTAACCCTAACCCTCACCCTAACCCTAACCATAACACTTACCCTCACCCTAACCCTAATCCCCAACCTAACCTTCAAGCTCAAAATAACCCTAACTCGAACCCTAACCCTAACCCTCCCACAAACACTAACCCTCAACCTAACCCTAACCCTACCCCTCACCCTAACCCTCAGCATAAACCAAACCCTAACCCTAAACCTCAGCCTCATGCTAACACTAACCCTCACCCTAACACTAACCCTCACCCTCAACCTAATCCTCACTCTAAAAATATCCCTAACCCTTACCTAACCGAACCACTTACTCTCACCCTCACCCTCACCAAAAACCTCACCCTCATCCTAGCACTCACACTAACCCTAACCCTCACCAACATGCTCCCCCTCCCCCTCAGCCTAAACCTAACTCTGACACTAACCTAACGATAACCCTCACAATCACCCCAACCCTAACCCTAAACCTAACCCTAACAATAACCCTAACCCTAAACCTAAACCTAATCCTATCCCTAACCCTCACTCTATACCTAAACCTAACGCTATAACTCACCCTAACACCAATTCTAAACCTAAACCTCACCCTAAAACAACTCTCACCCTAACTCTAACCCTAACACTCACCCTAAAACTAAACCTCACCCTAACCCTAACGCTAACCCTAACCCTCACCCTCAACTTAACCCTCACACTAACCCTTATCCTCACACTAACACTAACCCTAACCCTAACCCTAACCCTCACACTAACCCTAACCCTCACCCGAACCCTAAATCTACCCCTCACACTAACCCTCACCCTAACTCTGACCCTAATGTTAACCCTCACCATAACCCAACCCTAACCCTAACCCTCACACCCACCCTCCCCTGAACCCTCACCCTAACCCTCACCCTCACCATAAACATCACCCTAAACCTAACCCTCACCCTAACCCTAGCCCTAACCCAAACCCTAACCTTCAACCTAATGCTCACCCTCAGCGTAATCCTCAACATACCCATAACCCTAACTCATACATAACCGAAACCCTCACCCTCAAACTCACCCTCACCCTAACCCTCACCCTCACAATAGCCCTCACCCTAACCTTAACTCTCACCCTAAACCTAACACTAACTCTCACCCTCAACCTAAACCTATGCTTAACTCTAAACCTCATCCTATCCATCAACCTAAAAATAACCCTAAGCCTAAAGCTCACTGTAAACCTCAAACTTAACCCTAACCCTCAAACCTCACCCTAACCCGCACCCTCACTCTCAGCCTCACCCTAACCCTCAACCTAACCCTGATCCTCACACTAACAGTAACCCAATTCTGACCCTAACGCTAACATTCACCCTCACTCTCATCCTAACCCTAACCTTAACCCTAATCGTAACACTAACCCACAACTGCACACTCACCTTAACTCTAACCCTAACCCTAACCATCACTCTCACCCTCACCCTAAACCTAAACCTAACGCTAACCCTAACCCTAACTCTAACGCTCACACTAACCCTAATCCTCACCCTATTCCCAACTCTAACCCTAAACCTCACCGTAAACCTACCCCTCACCCAAACCTTTATCCTCACACTAACCCTAACCCTAACTTTAACGTTAACCCTCACACTAACCCTCACCCTCACCCTAAAACTAACCCTAAACCTCACACTAACCCTCACAATAAACCTAACCTTAATACTAACCCTCACTCTAAACCTAACCCTAAGCCTAACCCTCACCCTCACCCTCAATCTCACCCTAACACTCACCCTCACACTAAACATCACCCAAACCCTAACTCTCACTCTAAACCTAACCGTAAACCTCACCCTCACCATAACCCTCAAACTAAACCAAAACCACATCCTAATCCTCACCATATCATTAACCCTAACCCTTACCTAACAGAAAAAATCACACTCACACTCACCCTAACCCTAATACCAACCCTCATCCTCACCCTAACCCTCACCCTAACGCTTACCCTCACCCTAACCACCACCCAAACCCTAACCCTAAACCTAACCCTAACCCTAAAACTCACCCTATACCTAACCTTCAACTCACCCTAACCCTCACCCTAAACCTTACCCTCACCCTAACTCTAACCCTAACACTAAGCTTAACAATTACACTAAACCAAAACCTAACCCTCAGCCTAACGCTCATCCAAACCCTAACCCTAACCCTAACCCTAAACCTAAACCTAAACTGCACAATAACACTAAACCTCACCCTAAGCCTCAGCCTCAGCCTAACCCTACCCCTATCCCTAATCCTAACCCTAACCCACAACCTCAGATTCACCCTAACTCTAACCATAACATTAATACTAAACCATACCCTCACCCTCACACTAACCCCAACCCAAACTCTCACCCTAACCCTCAGGCTAACCCTAACGCTAACCCTAAACTTCACCCTCACCCTAAACCTCAGCCTAACCATTAAACTCACCAAAACCCTGACCCTAACCCTAACCCTAATATGCACCCTAAGGCTAAACCTCACCCAAACCCTAACACTCAAGTTCACCCGAATCCTCAACCGAACCCTTACACTCAACCTAACCCTAACCCTAAACCTAAACCTATATCTATAACTCACCCTAACCTTAACCCTAACCCTAACGCTAACCATCACCATCACCCTAACATTCAACTTCACCCTAAATATCACCCTAAAGCTAAACCTCACCTCAACCCTAACCCTAACACTCACCCTCACCCACACTCTAAACCTCACCCTTAACCTAAGCATAACCCTAACCCTCACCCTCACCCTCAACCTAACCCAAAACCTAACCCTAACCCTCACCCTAACCCTAACCCTTAACCTAACGCTAAACCTACCCCTCACCCTAAACCTCACCCTTACCCTAACGCTAAACCTAACCCTCACCCGAAACCTAACCCTAACCCTAAACCTCAACTTATCCCTAAAACAAAACTTCACCATAACCCTAACCCTAAACCTAACCCTCAACCTCACCCAAACCCTTACCCTCACCCTAAACCTCCCCCTCACCCTAAACATCACACTAACCCTAACCCTCACCATACACCTAACCCTAACACTCACCCTAATCCTCACCATAACCCTAACCCTAACCCTAACCCTAACCCTCAACCTAACCGTCACCCTATCCCTTACGCTAACCCTAAACCTCACCCTCACCCTAAACCTCATCCTAAAACTTACCCTCACACTATACCAAACCCTAACCCTAACCCGAACCCTCACATTAACCCTACCCCTCACCCTAACCCTAAACCTACCCCTCACCCTAAACCTCACCCTCACCCTAACCCCAAACCTAACCCTCAACCGAAACCTAACCCTAACCCGTACACTCACCCTAATGCTCACCGTCAAACTAAACCTCACCCACACCCTAACCCTCACTCTGAACCGAACCCTAACCCTCACCCTAACCGTAACCCTCACTCTCACCCTACACAACACCCTAACCCTCACAATAACCCCTACCCTAATCCTCACCCTAACCCTATCCTCAACCTAACACTCATCGTCAACCTAATCTTCAATCTAATCCTAACCCTAACATTTACCTAACCGAAAACCTCACCCTCACCCTCACCGTAAGCCTCAACCTCACCCTCGCCCTCACCCTTACCCTAGCCCTCACCCAAACCCTAAACCTAACCCTCAACATCACCCTCACCCTTACCTCACCCTCACCTTAAACAGTTCCCTAAACCTAACCCTCACCCTAACCATAACCCTAACCCTCAACCCAAACCTAACCCTAACCCTAAGGATAACCCTACCCAAATCCTTACCCTAACCTTTAACCATACACTAACATTGACTCTATCCATAACCCTAACCCTCACACTAAACCTAACCCTCACCCTAACCCTAAACCTAACCCTCTCCCTAATCCTCACCCTAACCCTAACCTAACACTAACCCTAGCCCTCACCCTAATCCTAACCCTCACCCTCACCCTAACCCTCACCGACACCCTAACCCTCACCCTAACCCTAACCCGAACCCACACTCTAACCCTCACCCGAACCCGAACCCGAACACGAACCCGAACCCTATCCCTCAACCTGACCTTAAACATCACCCTAATCCCAACCCTCACTCTAACAATAACCCTAACCTTCATCCAAACGATAACCCTAAACCTCAACCTCACCCTCACCCTTACCCTCACCCTCACCTTAAACAGTTCCCTAACCCTAACCCCCACCCTAACCATAACCCCAAACCTCACCCCAAACCTAACCCTCACCTTAACCCAAACACTCACCCTAACCTTTAACCATACACTAACATTAACTCTATCCCTAACCCTAAACCTCACACTAAACCTAACCCTCACCCTAACCCTAAACCTAACCCTCACACTAATCCTCACCCTAACCCTAACCCTAACCCTAGCCCTCACCCTAACCCAAACCCTCACCCTCACCCTAACCCTCACCGACACCCTAACCCTCACCCTAACCCTAACCCGAACCCACACTCTAACCCTCACCCGAACCCGACCCCGAACACAAACCCGAACCCTATCCCTCAGCCTGACCCTAAACATCACCCTAACCCTAACCATCATTCTAACAATAACCCTAACCCTCACCCTAACCCTTACCCTCAACCAAACCCTCACCCTCACCCTAATCCTCACCCTCACCCTAACGGTAACCATTACCTAACCGAGAGCCTCAGTCTCACCGTCACTCTCACCCTAACCCTCACCCTAAACCTAACCCTAAACCGCAGACTCACTCTCAGCCTAAGCCTAACCCTATCCCTCACCCTAACATCACCCTAACCCTAACACTAACCCTAACCATTACCCTCACACTAAACCTCACCCTAAACCTTACCCTCAACCTAACCCTAAACCTAACACTCATACTAACCCTAACCCTCACCATAAGCCTAACACTACATGTCACCCTAAACCTCACCATAACCCTAACCCTAACCCTCACCATAAACCTAACCCTAAACCTCAGTCACCCTAACCCTTGCCGTCACTCTGAACCTCACCATAACCCTAACCCTCACCCACAGCCTAACGCTCAATCTCACCCTCACCCTAACACTCACCCTAAACCTCAACCTAACCCTAACCCTCACCAAAACCCTCACCCTAACAATCACCCTTACCCTAACCCTCACACTAAACCTCACCCTCAACCTAATCCTCACCCAAACAATAACCCGAACCCTTAAATAAATGAAACCCTCACCCTCACCCTAAACCTCAGCCTCACACTCACCCACACCCAAAACCTAAACCTAACCCTAACCCTAAAGCTCACCCTCAACCTCCCCATACCCCGCAGCCTAACCCTTACCCTAACACTAATCGTAAACCTAACCCTCACCCCAACCCTGACCCTAAACCGCCCTCACCCTCACCCTAACCCTAACCCTAACACTAAAACTCGCCCTAAAACTAATCCTAACCCTAACACTCACCCTAATCCTAACCCCAACTCTAACCTAACCCTAACCCTCTCCCTAAACCTAATCCTCACCCTAAAGCTCACCCTAACCCTAATGCTAACCCTAACCTTCACCCTAAACCTAAATCTCACCCTAACCCTTATCCTCACACTAACCCTAACCCTAACCTTAACCCTCACACTAACCCTCACCCTCACCCTCACCCTAACTCTAACCCTAACCCTCACACTAATGCTCACCCTAACCCTAACCCTAATAGTAAGCCTCACCCTAAACATAACCCTAAGCCTAACCCTCACCCTAACCCTCAAACTAAACCAAAACCTCATCATAATCCGCACCATAACACTAACCCTAACCCTTACCTAACAGAAACCCTCACCCTCACCCTCACCCTCACCATAAACCTCACCCTCACCCAAGCCCTCACCCTAAACTTAACCCTCACCGTATACCTAACCCTAACTGTCACTCTCACCTTAACTCAAACCCTATACCTAACAGTCACCCTAACCCTAAACCTCACCCTAACCCTAACCCTTGCACTCACACTAAACTTAAACCTAACCCTAAACCTCCCACTAACCCTAATCCTAACCCTAAACCTCAAACTCACCCTAACCCTCACTGTCACCCTAACCCTCAATCTAAACCTAACCCTCACCCAAACCCTAACCCTCACCCTAACCCGACCATGTAACCTCAACCTAACCGTCACCCTCAACCTAAATATCACCCTAACTGTAACCATCACCCTAAAACTAACCATAAACCTCACCCTCACTCTAACCTTAACCGTAACCCTAACCCTAACCCTAACCCTCATCGTAACCCTCACCCTAACACTCAGGCTAACCCTAACCCTCACTCTCACCCTAACACTCACTCTAAAACTTACTCTCACCCTAAACTTAAAGCGAACCCAAACGCTCACACTAAACCTAACCCTCACCATAACAATAATGCTAACCCTACCCCTCACCCTAACCCTAACCCTCACCCTAATCCTAAACTTAACCCTAGCCCTCAACCTCACCCTAGCCCTCACCTTAACGCTAAACCTAACACTAACCATACAACTAACCCTAAAACTAACTCTAACCCTCACCCTCACCCTCACCATTACCCTCACCCTAACCCTCACCCTCACCCTACCCTAACCCTACACCTTACCCTCACCCTAAAAATAACCCTAAACCTAACTCTAACCCTCACCCTCACCCTAAGCCTAACCTGAACCCTAAACCTCACCCTCACCCTAACTCTAAAGCTATCCCTAAACCTCACCCTCATGCTAAACCTCATCCTAACCCTTTTGCTCATCATAACTCTAACCCTAACCCTAACCCTAACACTCACATTAACCCTAACCCTCACTCTAACCTTAACCCTAACACTCAACTTCACCCTAAACCTCAATCTCACCCTAACCCTAACCCTAACCCTAACCCTCATCTACACCCTCACACTCACCTTCACCCTCACCCTCACCCTAACCCTCAACCTCAACCTAAACATCACCCTAACACTAACCCTCACCCTAACCCTAACCCTAAACTCACCTTAACCCTAACCCTCACCTTAAACCTGACCCTCACCCTAACCTTCACCCTAACCGTCACCCTCACCATAGCCCTCACCCTAAAACCTTCACACTAACCCTCATCCTCCCCTGAACCCTAACACTAAAAATCAGCCTAACCCTCATCCTAAACCTAACCCTAACCCTAACCCTCACCCTAATCTTAACCCTAACCCTAATCCTAACGCTCACCCTAACCAGAACCCTCACCCTCAAACTCAAGCTCAACCTCAATCTAACCCTAACCCTAACCCTAATTCAAACCTTCACCCTCACCCTCACCCTAACTCTAAAGCTAACCCTAAGCAAAACTCTCACCCTAACACTAACCCTCTCACTAAACCTCACCCTAACCCTAAACCTAATCCTAAACCTAACCCTCACGCTCAACCTAATCTTACCCTCAACCTATTCCTAAGCCTAACCCTAAGCCTAACCCTCATCCTAACCATAAACCTCACCCTAACCTTAACCCTAAACCTAACTCTCACCCAAACCCTAACCCTCACCCTGACCCTCAACCTCACCATCATTCTCACCCTAACCATAACCCTAAATCTCACAATAAACCTAAATCTGACCCTCACCCTCACCATCACCCCAAGCCTAACCCTATACCTAAACCTAATCCTAAACCTAAATCTCACCCTCACCCTCACCCTAAACCTAAATCTCACACTAACCCTAACCATAACCCTAGCCCTCACCCTAACCCTTACCCTCACCGTCACCTCAACCCTCACCCTCAACCCTCACCCTCAACCTAAACCTAGCCCTAAACCTAACCCTCACCCTCACCCTCAATCTAACCCTAACCCTAACCCTAACACTCACCCAAACCCTAAACCTAGACCGAATGCTATCCCTAACCCTCCCCTCACCCTAAACCTCATTCTAACCCTTACGTTTACCCTAACCCTCACCCTCACCCTAACCCTAACTCTAACACTAAACCTCACCCTAATCCTGGCCCTAATCCTAAACCTAAACCTAACCCTCAACGTAACGCTCACTCTAATCCTCGAACTAAACCTAACCTTCACCCTCACGCTAACCCTCACCCTAAAACTTACCCTCACACTAACAATAACAGTAAACCTAACTCTAACACTCACACTCATCCTAAGCCTAACGTAAACCCTAACCCTCACCCTCACCCATACCCTAACTCTAACGCTTTCCCTAAAACTCAACCTCACCCTAAACCTCATCCTAACCCTTACCCTCATCCTAACAATACCCTCATCATAACCCTAACCCTAACCATAACCTTAGCCCTCACCCTCACCCTAATCCTTACTGTCACCTTAACCCTCACTCTAAACCTAACCGCCACCCACACCCTAAAACTCAACCAAACCCGAACCTGAACCCTCACCCTAGCCCTACCCTAATCCTCACCCTATACCTAAACCTCACCCTAAACCTAACTCTATCCATCACCCTCATACTAACCCTAACCCTCACCTTAACCCTCACCCTAACGCTAAGGCTAACCCTAACCCTCACTCTCACCCTAAACCTCAGCCTAAACCTTATCCTCACACTCACCGTAACCCTAACCCTAACCCTCACCTAAACCCTAACCCTCACCCTAACTCTAAACCTACCCCTCACATTACCCCTCACCCTAACCCTAACCCTAACCCTCACTCCAACCCTAACCCTAAACTTCTCCTTCACCCTAACTCTCACCGTCACCCTAAAACTTATCCCAACCCTAAACCTCACCTACACCCTCACCCTCACCCTCACCCTAACCCTCACCCTAACCCTAACCTTAATCCTCACATAACCCTAACCCTCACATTAAACCTCACCCTCACCATAATCCACACCCTAACCCTATCCCTAAGTCTTTCCTAACCTACACCCTCACCATCACCCTAAACCTCACTCTAACCCTAACCCTCACCTTAGCCCTCACCCAAAAACTAACCCTAACGCTAACATTCACCCTCAACCTCACCCCCAACTTCAGGCTAACCCTAATCCTAACTCTAACCCTAACCCTCACCCTCATCCTCAACTAACCATAACCCTAACCCTAACTCTAATGCTAAAACTAGCCCTGACTCTCACCCTAACCTAATCCTAACCCTAACCCTCACCCTAACCCTAATACTAACCCTAAACCTCTACCTCAACCTAACCGTCACCCTCAACCTCAGCCTAACCCTAAATCTAACCCTAACCCTGAACCTCACCCTTACCCTCACCCTAACCCTAACCCTAAGCCTAACCCTCAGCCTAACCCTCACCCTAAACCTAACCCTTAACCTAATCCTCTTCCTATCCCTAACCCTAACCCTAACCCTTAACCTAACCCTCAGCCTCACCATAACCCAAATGCTAACATTAATCCTCAACAAAACCCTAACACTCAACCTAACCCTTACCCTCACCCTAACCCTAACCCTAACCCTAACCCTCACACTAAACCTAACTCTTACCCTAACAATAACGCTAACCTTACCACTCACACTAACAGTGACCATAACAATAAACCTCACCCTAATACTAATCTTAACCCTAGCCCTCAGCCTCACCCTAGACCTCACCCTAATTCTAAACCTAACACTAACCATAAAATTAACCCTAACCATAACTCTCACCCTCACCGTCATGCTCACCATCAACCTCAACATAACCCTCACCCTCACCCTCTCCCTAAACCTAACCATAACCCGAACCCCCACCCTAAAACTAACTCTGAACCTCACCCTCACGCTAACCCTACGGCTAACCCTAAACCTAAGCCTAAACCTAAACCTAACCCTAAACCTCACCCTCACACTAAACCTAAACCTCACCCTAACCCTAACCCTAACCCTAGCCCTCACCCTAACCATTAACCTCACTGTCACTCTAACCTTCACATTAACCCTAACACTCACCCTAACCCTAACCCTAACCCTCACCCTCACCATCAACCTAACCCTAACCCTAACCCTTACCCTAACCCTTACTCTAACCCTAATCCTACACCTCAACATAACCCTCACACTCAACCTAACCGTAACGGTAACCCTACCCTTCACCCTAATCTTAACTCTAACCCTAAAGCTATAACAAACATTCACCATCAACCTAACCCTCACTCTAAGCCTTACCCTCACCCTAAACCTAACCCTAACCCTAAACCTAAACCTCATCCTAAACCTAACCCTAACCCTATCCCTCACCCTAACTCTTACCCTCACCGTCACTCTAACCCTCTCCCTAACCATCAAACTCACCCTAACCCTAACGCTAACCCTCACCCTCACCCTCACCCAAACCCTAAACCTAACCCTAATACTCACCCTAACCCTAACCCTAACCATAACTCTCAACATAACCCTCACCCTCACCCTAACCCTAACCGTAACCTTAACCCTCACTCTAACACTAACCCTAACCTTAATGCTATCCTTCACCCTCACCCTCACCCTAAATCTCAGTCTAACCCTTACCCTCACCCTAACTCTAACCCTAACCCTTAAACTAAACCTCACCCTGACGCTCAGCCTAAACCTAAACCTAACCCTAAACCTCAACCTAAGGCTCACTCTAACCCTCACCCTAACCCTAACACTCACTGTCACCCTAACCCTCACCCTAAACCTTTCCGTCACCCTAATCCTAACCCTAACCCTAAGCCTAACCCTCACACTAAACCTATCCCTCCCTCTAACCCTAACCCTAACCCTCAGCCAAACCCTCTTCCTAACCATAACCCTAAGCCTAACTCTAAGCCTCACGCTCACCCTAAGCCTAACCTGAACCCTAACCCTCACCCTCAACCTCACCCTAACTCTAACACTATCCCTAAACCTCACCCTCACCATAAACCTCATCCTAAAACTTACCCTCACCATAACCCTAACCTAACCCTAATCCTCACCACAACCCTAAACCTCACCTTCACCCTAACCATCACCGTCACCTTAACCCTCACCCTTACACTAACCGTCACCCACACCCTAAAACTCACCCTCACCCAAACCCTCATACTAACACTAAACCTCAACTTAACCCTCACCCTAAGCCTCACCCTAACCTTAACGCTAACCCTAACCCTAACACTAACACTAAACCTCACCCTAACCCTCAACCTAACGCTAAACCTAAACCTAACCCTCACCCT
This sequence comes from Dipodomys merriami, assembly GCF_024711535.1. Lineage (NCBI taxonomy): Eukaryota > Metazoa > Chordata > Mammalia > Rodentia > Heteromyidae > Dipodomys > Dipodomys merriami. Next base: position 145,660 of record NW_027202694.1, read on the forward strand.
AACGCTCACCCCAACCCTCAACTTAACCCTAACTCTCACCCTAACCCTAACCCTTACCCTAAACCTTACCCTCACCTTAACACTAACCCTAACACTAACTCTAACCCTCACCCTCACCATAAGCCTAACATGAACTCTAACCCTCACCCTAAATCTAACGCTGTCTCTAAACCTCACCCTCACCCTAAACCTCATTCTAACCACTACGCTAACCATAACCATAACCCTAAACCTAATCCTAATCCTCACCGCAACCCTAACCCTCACCCTCACTCTAACCCTCACCGTCACCTTAACGCTCACCCTAACCCTAACCGTCACCCACACTCTAAAACTCACCCTCACCTAAACCCTCACACTCACCCTAACCTTACCCTAAACCTCAACCTCAACCTCACCCTCAACCTTATTTTAACCTTTGCCCTCACCAAAACATTACCCATAAACCTAACCCTATTCCTCACCACAACCCTAACCCTCAACCTCACCCTAACCCTCACTGTCACCTTAACCCTCAACCTAACCCTAACCGGCACACACACCCTAAAACTCACCCTCACCCTCAAGCTCATCCTCACAATAACCTTACCATAAACCTCAACCTAAACCTAACCCTCACCCTAAACCTAACTCTAACCCTCATCCTCATACTAACCCTATCTCTCACCTTAACCCTCACCCTAAAGCTAACGCTAACCCTAACCCTCAATCTCAAACTAAACCTCACCTTAACACTTATGCTCACACTAAACCGAACCCTAACCCAAACTCTCACATTAACCCTAACACTCACGCTAACCCTAAACTTACCCCTCACCCTACCCCTCACCCTAACCCTAACCCTAACCCTCACACTAACCCTAACCCTAACCCTCACATTGACCCTAACCCTCACTATCATCCGCACCTAACCATCACTCTAACCCTTACCCTCACCCTAAACCTCACCCTAAACCTAACCCTAACACTAACACTAAACCTGACTCTACCCCTTACCCTAACCCTCAACCTAAACCTAATCCTCACCCTAACCCTCAACCTAACCATAATCCTCAGCCTCACACTCACCCTAACACTCACCCTAAAATTTACCCTCACCATAAACCTAACCCTTACCCCAACCCTCAGCCAAACCCTCTTCCTAACCCTAACCCTACCCCTAACCCTAAACCTAATTCTAATCCTAACCCTCACCCTCACCCTCACCCTAACCCTAACCCTCATCCTAACCCCAACCCTAACCCTCAGGCTAACCCTCATCCTAACCCTAACCCTAAACCTCACTTTAACCTTAACACTAACCCTAAACCTCACCCTCACCTTCAACCTCACCATCACCCTCACCATTACCCTAACCCTAACCTTCAACCTCACCCTCACAATAACCAAAAAACATAAGCCTAACCCTCACCCTAAACCTAAATTTGACCCTCACCCTCAACCTCACCCTAAGCCTAACCCTACACCTAAGCCTAATCCTAAACCTAACCCTCACACTCACCCCAACCCTAAACCTAAACCTCTCCCTAACCCTAACCCTAACCGTAGCCCTCACCCTAACCCTTACCCACACCTCACCCGAACCCTAACCCTCACCCTAAACCTTACACTCACCCTAACCCTAATGCTAACCCTCACCCTCACCCTCATTCTAAGCCTAAACTTAACCCTCACCCTACACCAACCCTAACCCTAAGGCTAACCCTAATCCTCACCCTCACCCCAACCCTAACCCTAACCCTTACATTCCCCAGAACCCTAACCCTAGCCGTCAGCGTAAACCTCATCCTAAACCTAACCTTAACCTTAATCCTCACCCTAAACTTAACTCTAAACATAACCCTATCCCTGACCCTCACCCTAACCCTCACCCTCACCCTCAACCTAAACTTCAGCCTAACCGTAAACCTAACACTTATTCAAACCCTAACCCGCACCCTCAACCTAATTCTAATCCTAACACTAACCAAAACTCTCACCCTAATCATAAACCTAACCCTATGCCTAATCCTCACCCTAACCCTAACCTTAATCCTAAACCTAACCCTCACCCTCACCCTAACCCTTACCCTCACACTAACCCTAAGCCTAACCCTCAGACTAACCCTCATCTTAACCCTAACCCTAACCCTAATCCTCACCCTAACTTTAACCCTAACCCTAAGGCTCACTCAAACCCTAAGCCTCACCCTCACCCCCACCCTAACCCTAACCATAACCCTAATACTCACCCTCACCCTCACCCTCACCCTATCCCTTACCCTCATGCTAACCCTAAGCCTTACCTGAACCCTAACCCTCACCCTAACTCTAACCATATCCTTAAACCTCACCCTCACCCTAAACCTCATCTTCACCCTTACTGTCACCATAAACCTAACGTAAACCTAACCCTAAACCTAATCCTAACCAAAACCATAGCCCTCATCCTCACCCTAACCCTCACCATCACCTTAACCCTCTCTCTATTCCTAACCGCCACCCACACCCTAAAACTCACCCTAAGCCGAACCTTCACCCTCACCCTAACCCTACCCTAAACCTCACCCTAACCCTAATACTCAACTTAAACCTAACTCTAACCCTCACCCTCATACTAACCCTAGCCCTCACCTTAACCCTCACCCTAACCCTAAAGCTCACCCTAACCATCAGTCTCACCCTATCCCTCACCCTAACCCTAACCCTAAAGCTCACCCTAACGCTCACCCTCACCCTAACACTCACCCTCACCCTAAACATCACCCTAACCCTAACACTCACCCTAACCTTAACTTTTATCCTCACATAACCCTAACCCTCACCTTAAACCTCACCCTCACCATAATCCTCACGCTAAATCTAACCCTAAGCCTTTCCTAACCGAAACCCTCCCCTCACACTGATTCTCACCCTATCTCTCACCCTCACCCTAGCCCTCACCCTAAAACTAACCCTAACCATAACCCTCACCCTCAACCTCACCACCAACTTCAGCCTAACCCTACCCCTAAACCTAACCCTAACCCTAACCCTAACCCTCACCCTCACCCTCACCCTAACCCTAATCCTAACACTAACACTAAAGCTAACACTAGCCCTCACCCCAACCCTAACCCTAATCCTAACCCTAACCCTCACCCTAAACCTAATACTAACCCTAAACCTAAACATCACCCAAACTCTCACCGTAACCATTACCCTCACCCTCAACCTCAAACTAACACTAATCCTAACCCTAACTCTAACCCTCACCCTAACCCTCACCCTAACCCTAACCCTAACACTACGCCTCAGCTTAAACCTCACCCTATACCTAACCCTAACCCTAATCCTCACAGTATAGCTAACCCTAATCCTCACTCTCACCCAAAACGTCCCCCACACCGTATGCCTAATACTAAGAAATAACCCTCAACCTCAACCTGAACCTAGCCCTTACCCTTACCCTCACCTTAACCCTATCCCTCACCTTCCCCCTAAGCTTAAACCTAACCCTAACCCTAATCCTCACACTAACCCTAAATCTCATCCTATACCTAACCGTATATGTCTTCCTAATGCTAACTTTAACCTAACTCTAACCCTAAACCACAACCCAAACTTAACACTAAACCTCACCCTAATCCTCACCCTAAACCTAAGCCTAACCTTAACCCTCACATTACAAGCATCCTTACCCTTACCCTCCCCCGAACCCTAACCCTAACCCTAACCCTCAGCTTAACCCTCATCCTAACCCTAACCCTAACCCCAACCCTCACCCTAACCGTAACCCGAACCCTAACCCTAATCCTCACACTAACCCTAACCCTCACCCTAAACCTAACCGTAGACATCACTCTAACCCTAACTTTAACCTAACCCTAACCCTAACCTTCACCCTAACCCTTACCCTAAACCTAAACCTCAAATTCACCCTAACCCTGACCGTCACCCTAACCCTCACTCTAACCGTAAACCTCAGCCACACCCTAACCCTCACCCTAACCACCCTAACCCTAACCCTAACCCTAACCATTACACTCACCCTAACCCTAACCCTAACCCAAATCTAAACCTCACCCTAAACCTAACCCTAACCCTAACCCTCACCCTAACCCTTACCCTCACTGTCACTCTAAACCTCACCCTAACCATAACCCTCATCCTAAACCTAACCCTAACCCTAACCCTCACCCTAACACTAACCCTAAACGTAACCCTAACCCTCAACATAACCCTCAACCTCACACTCAACTTAACCCTAACCATAACCCTAAACCTCACGCTAACCATAACCTTAACCCTAATGCTATCCTTTACCCTCACCCTAAATCTCACTCTAAACCTTATCCTCACCCTAACCCTAACCCTAACCCTAAAACTAAACCTCAACCGAACCCTCACCTTAACCCAAAACCTAACCCTAACCCTCACCCTAACGCTCACCCTAACCCTCACCCTACCCCTAACACTCACCGTCACCCTAACCCTCAACCGAAAACTTTCTCTCACCCTAATCCTAACCTTCACAATAACCCTATCCCTCCCACTAACCCTAACCCTAACCCTCAGTCAAATTCTTTTCCTAACCTTAACCCTAATCCTCAACCTAAACCTAACATTAAAACTAAACCTAATTCTCACCCTAAACCTAAACCTCACCCTCACCTTCACCCTCACCCTCAGGCTAACACTAACCCTAACAATAATCCTTATCCTAACGGTCACACTCACCCTAAACCTAACTCTAACCCTAAACCTAACCCTGACCCTCACCCTAACCCCAACCCTATCCCTAACCCTCAACCTAACACGAACCCTCAACCTAAACCTTACCCTAAACCTAGCCCTAATGCTATCCATAACCCTCACCCTCACACTAACCCTACTCTAATTCTTACCCTCACCCTAACCCTCACGCACACCCTAAACCTAAACCTAACCCTCACCCTAACGGTCACGCTATCCCTCAACCTAAACCTAACTCTAACCCTAACCCTCACTCTCACCCTAATCCTCACACTAACACTTTTCCTCACAGCAACCCTAACCCTAACCCGCACATTAAGGCTAACCCTCACCCTAACAGTAACCCTAACCTTCACCCTACCCCTCACCCTAACCCTAAACCTAACTCTTACCCTATCCCTAACCCTAACCCTCAACTTCACCCTAACCCTCACCTACAAACTCACCCTCACCCTCAGCCTAAACCTAACCCAAACCCTAAATCTGATCCTCACCCTAAACCTAAACCTAACCCTCACCCACACCCTCACCCTCAGCCTAACCCTAACCCTAAAACTAATCCTAACCCTAACACTCACACTCCCCCTCACAATAACTCTAACCCTAATCCTAACGCAGACTTTCACCCTAACACCAACCCTATCCCTAAACCTCAACCTAACCCTAAACCTCACCCAAACCCTAATAATAAACCTCACCCTAACACTAACACTAACCCTAATTCTAACCATCACCCTCAACCTAAGCCTAACGTGAACCCCAACCCTCACCCTAACTCTCACCCAAACACTAACGCTGTCCCTAAACCTCACCCTCACCCTAGATCTCATTCTAACCCTGACCCTCACCATAACCCTAACCCTAACCCTAACCATAATCCTATCGCAACCCTAACCCTCTCCATCATCTTAACCCTCACCCTAACCCTAACCGTCACCGACACAATAAAACTCACCTTCACCCGAACCCTCACCATCACCATAACCTTACCCTAAACCTCACCCTAAACCTAACCCTCATCCTAAACCTAAATCTAACAATCACCCTCATACTAAACCTAACCCTCACCTTAACCCTCACCTTGACCCTAACACTAACCCTAAAAATCAATCTCACACTAACCCTCACCCCAACCCTTATCCTCACACTAACCCTAACCCTAACCCTAACCCTCATGTTAAGCCTAACCCTCACCCTAACCCTAACCCTACCCCTCACCATAGCCCTCACCCTAACCATAACCCTAACACTCACCTTCACCCTAACCCTCACCCTAACACTCATCCTCACCCTAAACATCACCCTAACCCTAAATCTAATACTCACCCTAACCCTAACCCTCACTTTAAACCTCACCGTCACCCTAACCCTCACCCTGACCCTAACCCTAAGCCTTTTCTAACTAAAACCCTCACCCTCACCCTAACCCTCTCTGTAACCCTCACCCTCAACATAGCCCTCACACTAAAACTAACCCTAAACCTAACCGTCAGCCTCAACCTCACCCCCTCCATCAAGCTAACCCAAACCCTAACCCTAACCATCAACCTAACCCTGAACCTAATGCAACCGAAAACCTCAAACTCACTCTAAACCTCACCCTAACCCTTACCCGCAACCTCAAACTCAACCTAACCCTAACACTCACCCTAAACCTAACCCTAAACCTACACCTCAGCCTAACCCTCACCCTCACCCTTACCCTCAACTGAAACCTAACCTTAACCATCAGTCTAACCTTAACCCTAATCCTACCGCTAACCCTCACCCAAACCCAAACCTCAACCTCAACCTCAAGCTCAACCTCAGCCTAACCCTAACCCTAATCCTAATTCAAACACTAACCCTCACCCTCACCCTAACTCTAAACCTAACCCTAATCAAAACACTCACACTAAACCTAACTCTATGCCTAAAGCTCACACTAAACCTAAACCTAACCCTAAACCTAAACCTCACCCTCACCCTAACCCTTACCCTCACCCTAACCCTAAGTCTAACCCTCAACCAAACCCTAAACCTCACCATCACCCTCAACCTCACAATCACAGTCATCCTAACACTCACAATCACCCTCAAAATAACCCTCACCCTAACCCTAACCATAACCCTAACCCTCACCCTAAACCTAACCATCACCCTCACTCTCACAGTGAACCTCACCCTCACCCTCACCCTCACCCTAAGTCTAACCCTAAACCTAATCCTAATCCTAAACCTAACCCTCACCCTCACCCTCACCCAAACCTAAAACTCAGCCTAACCCTAAGCCTAACCCTAGCACTCACCTAACCCTTACCCTCACCGTCACCTTAACCCTAATCCTCAATATAACCTAACCCTAATCCTAAACCTAGCCCTCACCCTCACCCTCACCCTAAACCTAACCCTAGCCCTCACCCTAAACCTTATCCTCAACGTCACGCTAACCCTCACCCTAACCCTAACCCTCACCCTAACCCTAACCCTAAACCTAACCCTCACTCTTACCCTAACCCTAACCCTAAACCTAAACCTCACCCTAACCCTATTCCTAACCCTAAACCTAACCCTCAACATAACCCTGACCCTTACTGTCACCCTCACCCTAACTGCAAGCCTAACACTCCCCTAACACAAAACCTAACCCTAATGCTATTTCTAACCCTCACCCTCACCCTAACCCTCACTCTAACACTTACCCTCACCCTAACCCTAACCCTTACCCTCACCCTAAACCTAAACCTCACACTAACCCTAACCCTAACCCTACCACTCAGCCTAACCCTCATCCTAAACCTAACCCTAACCCTAATCCTCACCCTATACCTAACCCTATCCCTTACCCTCACCCTAACCCTAACCGTAACCCTAATCCTCACACTAAACCTGACCCTCACCCTAAAAATAACGCTAACCCTACCCTTCACCCTTACACTCACCCTAAACTTAATCCTCACCCTAATCCTAAACTTAACCCTCGACATCAGCCTCACCCTAGCACTAACCCAAACCCTAAACCTAAAACTAACAATAACCCTAACCCTAAACCTAACTCTTACCCGCACCCTCATCCTCACCATCACCCTCACCCGAATCCTCACCCTCAACCTCACCCTAACCCTTACCATAATCCTAATCCTCACCCTAAACCTAAATCTGACCCTCACCCTCCACCTCATCCTCATCCTAACCCTAAACCTAAGCCTAATCCCAAAACTAACTCTCACCCTCAAGCTCACCCTAAACCTAAACCTCACCCTAACCCTAACCCTAACCCTAGCCCTCACCCTAACCTTACTCTCACTGTCACTCTAACCCTCACATTAACCCTAACATTCACCCAAACCCTAAACGTAAACCTCACCCTCATTCTCACCCTAACCTTAACCCTAACCCTCACCCTAACCCTAACCCTAATCCTAAACCTAACCCTACAACTCAACATAACCCTCACCCTCAACCTAATCCTAACGGTTACCCTAATCCTCACCCGAAACTTAACCCTAACCCTAATGCTATCCCTAAACTTCACCCTCACCCTAACCCTCACCCTAACCCTTACTCTCATCTTAACCCTAACCCTAAACCTAAACCTAAAACTCACCCTAAACCTAACCCTAACCCTATCCCTCACCCTAACTCTTACCCTCCCCGTCACTATAACCCTCACCCTAACCATCACCCTCACCCTAACCCTAACCCTAAACCTCACCCTCATCCTCACCATAACCCTAACCCTAACCCTAACCCTCACCCTAACCCTCAGCCTAACTGTAACTCTTAATCATAAACCTCACCCTCAACCTCACCCTCACCCTAACCTAAGCCAAAGCCTCACCCTAACCCTAACCCTAAACCTAATGCTATCATTAACACTCACCCTCACCCTAATCTCACTCCAACCCTTACCCTCACTCTAACCCTAACGCTAACTCTAAAACTAAACCTCACCCTAACCTTCACCATAACCCTAAATCTAAAACTAACCCTCACCCTAACGCTCACCCTAACACTCAAGCTAATACTAACACTCACCGTCACACTAACACTCACCCTAAACCTTTCCCTCACCCTAATCCTAAACATAACCCTAAGCCTAAAACTCACACTAACCCTATCCCTCACGTAAACCTAACCCTAACCCTTAGCCAAAGCTCTTCCTAACCCTAAACCTAACACTAACTCTAACCCTCACCCTCACCCTTAGCCTAACCTGAACCATAACCCTTACCCTCACCCTCACCCTAACTCTAACGTTATCCCTAAAACTCACCCTCACCCTAAACCTCATCCTTACCCTTACCCTCACCATAACCCTAACCCTAACCCTAACCCTAATCCTCAACGCAACCCTAAGCCTCACCCTCACCCTAAACCTCACTGTCACCTTAACCCTCACCCTTACCCTAACTGTCACTCACACCCTAAAACTCATGCTCACCTGAACCCTCACCCTCACCCTAAACTTATCCTAAACCCCAGCCTAACCCTAACCCTCACCCTAATCCTAAGTCTAACGCTCACCCTCATACTAACACTAACCCACAATTTAACCCTCACCCTAAACCTCACACTAAACTTAACGCTAACCCTAACCCTCACACTCACCATAACCCTCATCCTAACTCTTACCCTCAACCTAACTCTAACCCTAACCCTAACCCTCACACTAAACCTAACCTTCACCCTACCCCTAATACTAACACTAACACTAACCCTCAACATAAGCCTCACCCACACCCCCACGCTAACCTTCACCGTAAACTTAACCTTCCCCTTAACTCTAACCTAAAACCTAATGCTATCCCTAAACCTCACCCTCACCCTATCCCTCACTCTAACCATTACCCTCACCATAACCCTAACCCTAAAACCAAACCTCATCCTAACCCTCACCCTAACCCTAAACCTAAACTTAACAATGACCCTAATGTTCACCCTAACCCTCACCCTAACCCTAACCCTCACAGTGACACTAACACTGACCCTAAACCTTTCCTTCACCCTAACCCTAATCCTAACCCTCACTCTAACCCTAACCCTCACCCTAAACCTAACAGTAAACCTCAGCCAAACCCTTTTCCTAACCCAAAACACAAACCTCAACCTAATCCTAACCCTAACCCTCAACCTAACCCTAACCCTAATCCTAAACCTAACCCTCAAACTAACCCTAAATCTCACCCTCACCCTCAGCCTAACCCTAACCCTAACGCTAATCCTAAACCTAACCCTCACACTCACCCTCACCCTAACTCTAAACCTAACCCTAAACCTGACCCTCACCCTAAATCCAACCCTATCCCTAACCCTCAACCTAACACTAAACCGCATCCTTAACCTAACCCTAACCCTCACCCTAACCGTAACCCTAACCGTAATGCTATTCCTAACCCTCACCCTCACCCTAACCCTAGCACTAACATTAAACCTCACCCTAACCCTCACCCTAACCCTAAACCTAAACCTAACCCTCACCCTAACGCCACCCTAACCCCCAACTTAACCCTAAACATCACCCTAAACCTAACCTCAACCTAAAACTTACCCACACCATAACACTAACCCAACAGTAACTCTAACCCTCACCCTCACCCTAAGCCTAACCTGAACTCTAAACCTCACCCTAACTCTAACACTATCCCGAAAACTCAACCTCACCCTAAACCTCATCCTAACCCATACCCTCACCAAAACCCTAACCCTCACCCTAACCCTAACCCTAAACCTCACCTTCACCCTAACCCTCACATCACCCTAACGCTCACCCCAACCCTAACCCTCACCTAAACCATCACCCTCACCCTAACACTCACCCTCACTGTAAACATCACCGTAACCCTAACCCTCACCCTAACCCTAACGCTCACCTTAAACCTCACCCTCACCCTAATCCTCTCCCTAATCCTAACCCAAAGACTTTCCTAAATAAAACCTCACCCTCACCCTACCACTCACCCTCAACCTAGGCCTCACCGTAAAACTAACCCTCAATCTCAAACTCACCCCCAACTTCAGCCTAACCCTAACCCTAAACCTAATCCTAAACCTAAACCTAAACCTCACCCTCACCCTCACCCTCATCCTAACCCTAACCCTAACCCTAACCCTAATGCTAACACTAGCCCTCACCACCACCCTAACCCTAATCCTAACCCTAACCCTCACCCTAAACCTAATGTTAACCGTGAACCTAAACCTCACCCTAACGCTCACTCTAACCCTTACACTCATCCTCAACCTCACCCTAACACTAACCCTAACCCTCACCCTAACCCTAACACTACCCTTCAGCCTAACCTTCACCCTAAACCTAACCCTAACCCTAATCCTCACCCTATAGCTAACCCTAACCCTAACCCTCCCCCTAACCCTCCCCCTCACCGTAACCCTAATGCTAACATTAACCCTCAGCCTCCCAATAAACTTTGCCCTAACCCTTACCGTCACCTTAACCCTATCCTTCACCTTCACCCTAAGCTTAACCCTAACACTTACCCTAATCCTCACACTAACCCTAACCCTCACGCTAAACATAACCGTACATGTCACCATAACGCTAACTTTAACCTAACCCTAAACCTAACCCACACCCTAACCCTAACACTAACCCTCACACTAATCCTCAGCCTAAACCTAAGCCTAACCTTAACCCTCACATTACCCTCACCCTTACCCTTACCCTCCCCCGAACCCTAACCCTAACCCTCAGCCTGACCCTCATCCTAACCCTAACCCTAACCCTAACCCTCACCCTAACCTTTACCCTAACCCTAAACCTAATCCTCACACTAACCCTAACCCTCACCCTAAACTTCACTGTACACGTCACCCTGTCCCTAACTTTAACCTAAGCCTAAACCTAACCGTCATCCTAACCCTAACCCTACCCCTAAACCTCAAACTCACCCTAACCCTCACTCTAACCCTAACCGTCACCCACACGCTAAGCCTCACCCTAACCCGAAACCGAACACTCAACCTAACTGTCACCCTCATCCTAAATATCACCTTAACCATAACCCTTACCCTAACATTAACCATAATCCTCACCCTCATCCTAACCTTAACACTAACCCTAACCTTAAACCTAACCCTCACCGTAACCGTCACCCTAACACTCAGGTTAACCCTAACCCTCACTCTCACCCTAACCCTCACCCTAACCCTAACCGTTACCCTAAGCCTCACACTAAACCTAACTCTCACCCTAATCCTAAACTTAACCATAGACCTCAACCTCACCCTAGCCCTAAACCAAAACCTAAACCAAAACTAACCATAACCCTAAACCTAAACCTAACTCTCACCCTCACCCTCACCCTCACCATCACCATCACCCTAACCCTCACACTCACCCTCACTTTACACATAACCATAACCCTAACCCTCACCCTAAACCTAACTGTGACCCTCACCCTCATCCTCACCCTCACCATAAGCCTAACCTTAAACCTAAGCCTAGTCCAAAAATTAACCCTCACCTTCACCCTCAACCTAAATCTAAACCTCACCCTAACACTAACCCTTAACCTAGCCCTCAACCTAAGACTTACCCTCACCTTCACTCTAACCCTCACCCTAACCCTAACCCTCACCCTAACCCTAACCCCAAGCCTCACCCTCACCCTCAACCTAACCCTAACCCTCACGCTAACCCTAAACCTAAACCTAACCCTAAACCTCAACATAACCCTCAACCTCACCCTAACCCTAACGGTAACCGAAACCCTCACCCTAACCCTAACCCTAAACCTAATGCTATCCTTAAACCTCACCCTCACCCTAAATCTCAGTCTAACCCTTGTCATCACCATAACACTAACCCTAACCCTAAAAGTAAAACTCAACCTAACCATCACCTTAACTCTAAACCTAACCCTAACGCTCAACCTAACGCTCACCCTAACCCTAACACTCACCATTAACCTAACCCTCAACCTAAAACTTTCCCTCACCCTAATCCTAAACCTAACCCTAAGCCTAACTCTCACACTAACCCTATCCCTCAACCTAACCCTAACCCTACCCTCAGCCAAAGCTCTTCCTAACCCTAACCCTAACCCTCAACCTAACAATAACCCTACACCTAATTCTCACAATAACCCTAAAATTCACCCTCACCCTCACCCTCACCCTCAGCCTAACCCTAACCCTAACCCAAATCCTAACCCGAAACCTCACACTCACCCTCACCCTAACTCTAACCCTAACCCTAATCCTGACCCTCAACCTAACCCCAACCTTATATCTAATCCTCAACCTAACTCTAACCCTCACCCTAAACCTTACCCTAACCCACACCCTAACCCTAACCCTAACCCTAATGCGATCCTTAACCCTCACCCTCACCTTTACCCTCATTCTAACTCTTACCCTCACCCTAACCTTCAGCCTAACCCTAAACCTAAACCTAACCCTAACCCTTATGCTTACCCTATACCTCAACCTAACCCTAACGCTAACCCTAACCGTCACTCTCACCCTAATCCTCACACTAACCCTTATCCTCACAGTAACCCTAACCCTAACCCTAACTCGCACATTAACGCTAACCCTCACCCTAACCCTAACCCTACCCTTCACCTACACTTCACCCTAACCCTAAACCTAATCTGCACCGTCACCCTAACCCTCACCTACACCCTCACCCTCAACTTCACCCTAACCCTAACACTAACCCTAAACCTGACCTTCACCCTAACCCTAAACCTCACCCTCACCCACACCCTCACCCTCAGCCTAACCCTAACCCTAACACTAATCCTAACCCTAACCCTCACACTCCCCCTCACAATAACTCTAACCCTAAACCTAACGCTGATTTTCACCCTAACACCAACCCTATCCCTAACCCTAAACCTAACCTTAACCCTCAACCTAACCCTAACCCTAAACCTGACCCTAACCCTAACCCTAACACTAAGGCTAACCCTAACCCTCACCCTCACCCTAACCCTCATTCTAACCGTTACCCTCACAGTAGCCCTCACCCTAACCCTCACACTAACACTAACACTAAACCTCACCCTAACCCTCAACCTAACAATAAACCTAAACCTAACACTCTACTTAACGCTCACCCTAACCCTCAAACTAACCCTAATCCTCACACTCACACTAACCCTCACCCTAAACCTTACCCTAACCCTAATCCTAACCCTAACCCTAACTCTATCCCTCACCCTGAACCTAACCCAAACCTGAAACCTAACCCTTACCCTAACACTCACGCAAAATCTAACGCTATCCCTAAACCTCACTCTCACCCTAAACCTCATTCTAACCCTTACCCTAACCCTAACCCTAACCCTAACCCTAATCCCACTGCAACCCTAACCCTCACCCTCACCCTAAATGTCACCGTCACCTTAACCCTCACCCTCACCCTAACCGTCACGCACACCCTAAATCTCACCCTCACCAGAAACCTCACCCTCACCATAACCTTACCCTATACCTCAACCTAAACATAACCCTCACACTAAACCTAACTCTAACACTCACCCTCATACTAAACTTAACCCTCAACTTAACCCTCACCCTAACCCTAACGCTAACGCTAACCCTCAATCTCAACTTAACCCTCACCCTAACCCTTATCCTCACACTAACCCTAACCCTAACCCTAACCCTAACCCTAACCCTACTCCTCAACCTAGCCCTCACCTTAACCACAACCCTAAACCTCACCCTAACCCTAACCCTAAACCTCATATTCAACCTAACCCTCACCGTCACTGTAAACTCACCCTAACCCTAACCCTCACCCTCACCCTAACCCTTACCATAACCCTCACCATCAACCTCACCCCCACCCTCAACCTAAACCTAACCCTAACAATAGTCCTCACTCTAACCCTAACCCTAAACTTCAACCACACCCTGAACCTCACCCTAACCCTTACCCTCAACCTGAACCTAAACCTAACCCTAACACTAACCCTAACCCTAACCCTGCCCTAACCCTCACCCTAACTCTAACCCTAACCCTACCCCTCAGCCTAACCCTCAACTGAACCCTAACCCTTACCCTAATCCTTACCCTATACGTAAACCTAACGCTAACCCACACCCTAACACTCACCCTCACCATAAATCTAATGCGAACATTAACCCTCAAACTCACCCTAAACTTCGCCCTAACCCTTACCTTCACCTTAAACCAATCCCTCACCCCCACCCTAAACCTAACCCTAAGCCTAACCCTACACCTAAGCCTAATCCTGAACCTAACCCTCACCCTCACTCTCACCCAAACCTAAATCTCAGCCTAACCCTAAGCCTAACCCTAGCTCTCACCTAAACCTTACCCTCACTGTCACTCTAAACCTAATCCTCAACCTAAACCTAACCCTCACCCTAACGCTAACCCTCACCCTCAGTTTCACCATAACCCTAACCCCACGCCTCACCCTAACACTCACCCTAACCTTAATCCTCATCCTAATCCTAAACTTAACCCTAGACCTCAGCCTCACCCTAGCCCTCACACTAACCCTAAGCCTAAAATTATGCATAACCCTAACCCTAAACCTAACTCTCAACCTCACCCTCATCCTCACCATCACCCTCACCCTAACCCTCACCCTCACCCTAACCCTAACCAGAACCCTAACCCTCACCCTAAACCTGACTCTGACCCACAACCTCACCCTCATACTAAGCCTAACCCTACACCTAAGCCTAATCCTAAACCTAACCATCACCCTCAAACTCACCCTAAACCTAAACCTCACCCTAACCCTCACCCTACACCTCAACATAACCCTCACCCTCAACTTAATTTAACGGTAAACCTAACTCTCACCCTAAGCCTAAACCTAACCCTCACCATCAGCTTAACCCTAAACCTAACCCTAACCCTCACCCTAACCCTATCCCTAACCGTAACACTAACCCTCACCATAACCCTATCCCTAAGCCTAATGCTATCCCTAACCCTCACCCTCACCCTAAATCTCACACTAACCCTTACCCTCACCCAAACCCTAACCCTAACCATAAAACTAAACCTCACCCTAACCCTGACCCTAAACCTAACCCTCTCCCTAACGCTCAGCCTAACCCTAACACTCACCGTCACCCAACCCTCACTCTGAACCTTTCCCTCACCCTAATTCTAACCCTAACCCTAACCCTCATTCTAACCCTATCACTCACCCTAACCCTAACCCTAACCCTCAGCCAAACCCTCTTCCTAACCCTAACCCTAACACTAACTCTAACCCTCACCCACACCCTAAGCCTAAACTATCCTTAAACCTCACCCTCAACCTAAACCTCATCCTAACCCTTACCCTCACCATAACCCTATCCAAAACCCTAACCCTAATCATGACCGAAAGGCTAACCCTCAACCTCACCCTATCCCTCACCGTCACCTTAACCCTCACCCTTACCCTAACAGTCACCCACACCCTAAAATTCACCCGAACCCGAACTCTCACACTCACCCTAAACTTACCCTAGCCCTCACCCTAACCCTTCCCCTCACCGTCACTCTAACCCTCACATTAACCCTAATTCTCACCCTAACCCTAACCCTAAACCTCAACCTCACCCTCACCCTAACCCTATAACTAACCCTCACCCTAACCCTAAACCTAAACCAAACCCTACACCTCAACATAACCCTCACCCTCAACCTAAACCTAACGGTAACCCTAACCCTCACCCTAACCCTAACCCTAACCCTAAAGCTATCCCTAACCTTCACCCTCACCCTAACACGCACTCTCACCCTTACACACACCCTAACCCTCACCCTAAACCTAAACCTCACCCTAACCCTAACCCTCACCCTAAAACTAAGTATAACGCTCACCCTCATACTAAACCTAACCCTCAACTTAACCCTCACCCTAACCCTCACACTAACCTTATCGCTAACCCTAACTCTCACACTCACCCTAATCCTAACACTAACACTAAACCTCACACTAAACCTAACCCTCACCCTAACCCTAACCCTAACCCTAACCCTCAACATAACCCTCACCCTAACTCTAACCTAAACCCTAATTCTACCCCTAAACCTCACCCTCACCCTAACCCTCAATCTAACCCTTACCCTCACCCTAACCCTAAACCTAACCCTAACAATCACCCTAACCCTCAACCTAACCCTAACCATCACATTCACCCTAACATTGACCCTAAACCTTTCCCTTACCCTAATCCTCACCCAAACCCTAATCCTCACCCTTACTCTAATCCTAATCTTCACCCTAACCCTAAACGTAAACCTCAGCCAAACCCTCTTCCTAACCCTAACCCTAACCCTCAACCTAACCTTAACCCTACACTTCACCCTAAACCTAAGTCTAACACTCACCCTCATACTAAAACTAAATCTCATCTTAACCCTCACCCTAACCCTCACCCTAAACTTAACGCTAACCCTAACCCTCACACTCAGCCTAAACGTCACCCTAACCCTTACCCTCACCCTAACCCTAACCCTCACACTAAACCTAACCCTCACCCTAACCCTAACCCTAACCCTCAACATCATCCTCACCCTCACCCTCACCCTAACCCAAACCATGAACCTAACCCTCCCCCAACTCTAACTTAAACCCTAATGTTATCCCTAAACCTCACCCTCACCCTAAACCTCACTCTAAGCCTTACCCTCACCCTAACTCTAACCCTAACCCTGAAATTAAACCTCATCCTAACCCTCACCCTAACCTAAACCTAACCCTAACAATCACCGTAACGCTCACCCTAACCCTAACCCTACAATCACCCTAACACTGATCCTAAACCTTTCCCTTACCCTAATACTAACCCTAACACTAATCCTAACCCTTACTCTAACCCTAACCCTCACCCTAAACATAACCCTCAGCCAAACCCTCTTCCTAACCCTAACCCTAACACTCAACATAATCCTAACCCTAACCCTCAACCTAACCCTCACCCTAAACCTAAAACTCATCCTCACCCTCACATTCACCCTCACGCTAACTCTAACCCTAACCCTAAATCCAACCCTACCCCTAAACTTCAAGCTAACACTAACCCTCACCCTTACCCTAACCCTAACCCTCACCGTAACACTAACCCTAACCCTAATGCTATCCCTAACCCTCGCCCTCACACTAACGGTAACACTAACAGTAAACGTTACCCTAAACCACACCCTAACCTTAAAACTAAACCTAAACCTCACCCTAACGCTGACCCTAAACCTCAACTTAACCCTAACCCTCACCTAACCCTAACCCTCACCGAAAACCTTACCCACACCCTAAAACTAACCCTAACACTGACTCTAACCCTCAGCCTCACCCTAAGCCTAACCGGAGCACTAACCGTCACCTAACCCTAACGCTAACCCTAAGCCTCATCCTAACCCTAACCCTTAAAGTAAACCTTACCCACACCCACACCCTAACCCTAACCCTCACATTAAACCTAAACCTTACCCTAAACCTAACCCTACCCCTCAACGTACCCCTCACCCTAATCCTAAACATAAACCTCACCCTAAACCTAACCATAACCCTCACCTTCACCCTAAACCTCACCTACACCCTCACCCTCACCCTCAGCCTTACCCTAACCCTGAACCTAAACCTAACCCTCACCCTAAACCTAAACCTCACCCTCACCTTAACCCTCACCCTCAGCCAAACCCTAACCCTAAACCTAATCCTAACCCTAATCCTCACACTCACTATAACCCTAATCCTAACCCTAATCCAAAAGCTGACTTTCACACTAACCCCAACCCTATCCCTAACCCTCAACCTAACACTCACCCTCACCCTAACCATAACCCTAACCCTCACCCTAAACCTCACCCTAAACCTTACCCTCACCCTAACCCTAACCCTAATCCTAACACTAACCCTCACCCTCACCCTATGCCAACCTGAACCTTAACCCTCACCCTAAAGCTCACCCTAACTCTAACGCTATCCCTAAACCTCACACTCACCCTAAAGCTATTCCTAACCCTTACACTCACCATAACCCTAACCATAACCATAACACTAATCCTAACCGCAACCCTAACCCTCACACTCACACTAACCATCACTGTCACCTTAACCCTCACCCTAACCCTAACCATCACCCACACCCTAAAACTCACCCTCACCCGAAACCTCACACTCACCCTAACCGTACCCTAAATCTCATCCTAATCCTAACCCTCACCCTAATTCTAATACTAAACCTCACCCACATACTAACACTAACCCTCACCTTAACCCTTAACCTAACCATCACCCTAAACCTAACGCTAACCCTAACAGTCACTCAGACCCTAAGCCTCACCTTACCCTTATCCTCACACTAACGCTAACCTAACCCTAACCCGCACATTAATGCTAACCCTCACCCTAACCCTAACCCAACCCCTCACCCTACCCCTCATCCTAACCCAAACCCTAACCCTCACCCTAACCCTAACCCTAACCTTCACCTTCACACTAAACCTCACATACACTCTCACACTCACCCTCAGCCTAGTCCTAAAACTAACCCTAAACCTAACCCTCACCCTAACCCTAAACTTCACCCTCACCCTCACACTTACCCTCAGCATAACCCTAACCCTATCCCTAATCCTAACCCTAACCCTCACATTCACCCTC
Source organism: Dipodomys merriami (assembly GCF_024711535.1). NCBI lineage: Eukaryota > Metazoa > Chordata > Mammalia > Rodentia > Heteromyidae > Dipodomys > Dipodomys merriami. The sequence continues at coordinate 164,967 of NW_027202694.1, forward strand.
ACCCTAACTCTAAACCTAACCCTAAAGCTGACTTTCACACTAACACCAACCCTATCCCTAACCCTCAACCTAACCCTAAATCTCACTGAAACCCTCACCCTAACCCTCACCCTAACCCTAACCCTAAATCTATTGCTAACCCTAAACCTCACCCTCACCCTAACCACAACCATAACGCTAACCCTCAACCTAAACCTAACCCTAACCCTAATGCTAACACTAAACCTCACCCTCACAATAACCCTCATCCTAAAACTTAATCTCAACCTCACCCTCACCCTCATCCTAACCCTAACCCTAACCCTCACCCTAACTTTCACACTAACCCTAACCCTAACCCTACCCCTCAGCATACCCCTCACCCTAAACGTAATTCTAACCCTAATCCTCACCCTATCCCTAAACCTAACCCTAAACCTCACCCTAACCTTCAACCTCACCCTAACAATAATGCTAACCCTAACCCTCAACCTTACCCTAACCCTCGCCCTAACCCTTACCTTGACCATAACCCTATACCTCACCCTCACCCTAACCCTCATGCTAAACCTTCACCCTAACCCTCACGCTAACCCTAACCCTCATTCTCACCCTAATCCACACCCTAACCCTTATACTCACACTAACATTAATACTAACCCTAACCCTATCCCTCACACTAAGCCTAACCCTCACCATAACCCTAACCCTACCACTCAACCTATCCCTCACCTTAACCCTAACTCTAAACCTCACACTAAACCTAACCCTAACCCTAATCCTGACACTAACCATAAACCTAACTCTATCCCCATCATTCTCCCTAAACCTCACCCTAATTCGAAACCTATCCCTAACCCTCATTCTAATGCTGCCCCTAACCGGAACCCTAAACCTTACCCTAACACTCTCAGACACCCTAACTCTCACCCGTACCATCATCTTCACCCGAACACTCACGCTCACCATAAACCTCACCCTCACCCTAACCTTAAAAATAATCCAAACCCTCACACTAACCTAACCCTCACCTTCACCCTCACCCTCACATTCATCCTCAACCTAACCCTAACCCTAACACTAACACTAACAATAACCCTAACCCCTCACCCTCACAATTACCCTTACCCTAACCCTAACCCTAACACTAACCATAACCCTCACCCTCACCCTAACGCTAACTCTAACCTAACCCTCGCCATAACCCTCACACTAACACTCTCGATAATCCTAACACTCACTCTCACCCTAAACCTCACCGTAACACTTACCTTCACCCTAACCCTAACCCTAACCCTCACAATAAACCTAACCCTCACCGCAACTCTAACGCTAAACCAAACCCTAATCCTAAACCTAACCCTCACACTTACCCTCACCCTAAGCCTAACCCGAACCCTCACTTTGACCCTAACCCTCAGCCTCAAACGAAACATCACACTAACCCTAACCCTCACCCTAAACCTTACCCTAACCCTCACCTAAACCTAACCCTCATCCTAACCTAAACCTAATCCTAACCCTCACCTTCACGCTAGCTCTCATCCTAACCGTAATCCTAACAATAAACATAAACCTAACCCTAAAGCTCAAACTAACACTAACGCTAACACTCACCCTCACCCTTACCCTAACCTTAACCCTAACCCTCACCCTCTCCCTCACCCTAAGCCTTACCCTAAGCCTCACCCTCACCCTAAACCTCACCCTAATCCTTATCCTCATCCTAACCGTAACCCTAACCTTCACCCTTACCCTAACCCTAACCTTAACAATAACCCAAACCCTCATATCAAACCTAAACCTCACCCTAACCCTAACCCTCTCCCTCACCCTAACAGTGACCCTAATTGTAACACTCACCCTAACCCTCACCCTCAACCTAACCCTCACCCTCAACCTCAACCTAACCCTCACTCTCACAATAAACATCAACCTAAGCCTAACCCTCACCCTCATACTAACCCTAACCCTAACCCTAACCCTCACCCTACCCTTACCCTAAACCTAACGATAATCCTAACCCTCACCCTCAACCTAAACCTCACCCTAACCCTTATCCTCACATAATCTTAACCCTAACACTAACCCTAACCCTCACACTAACCCTAACCCTCCCGCTAACCCTAACAATACCCCTCACCCTAACCCTCACCCTAACTCTCACGTTAAACCTAACCCTCACCCTAAACCCAACCCTAACCCTCACAATTACACTAATGCTCACCATCACCCTAACACTCATCCTAACCCTAACCCTCACAAACATCCTAACCATCACCGAAATCTTAACCCCAACCCTCACCCTAAACCTAAAACACACTAACCCTCAATCTCAACCTAATCCTCACCCTAAAAATAACGCTAACCCTTACCTAACAGAAATCATCACCCTCACCTTCACCCTAAACCTCACCCTCATCCTAAACTTAAACCTCAACCTAACCCTCTCCCTAACCCTAACACTAACGCTAGCCCTCACCCTCACCCTAACCCTCAACCTAACCCTATACCTACACCTCACAATAACTCTCACAATAACCCTAACCCTAACCCTAAACCTCACCCTAACCCTAAACCTAACCCTAACCCTCAAGCACACCCTCACCATCACACTAACTCTCACACTAACCCTAACCCTCCCCCTAACCCTAACCCTAACACTTACTTTCAACCTCACCCTCAGCCTAACACTAACCCTAAACTTAATCCTAACCCTAACCCTCACACTCACCCTAACCCGAACCCTAAGCCTCACCCTGAACCTCACCCGCACCCGCACCCTCAACCTAAACCTCACCCTCACCCTCACCCTCACACTAACCCTCAACCTCACACTAAACATCAACCTACACCTAACCCTTATCCTAATCCTTACCCTTACACTAACCACAACCCTAACCTTAAAACTCACCCTAACCGTATCCCTAACCCTAACCCTGAACCTAACCCTAACCCTAAAGCTGACTTTCACACTAACCCCAACACTAACCCTAACCCTCATCCTCACACTAAACCTCACCCTAACTCTTACACTCACCATAACCCTAACCCTTAACCTAACCCTAATCTTCAACCTAACCCTAACCCTCACCCACACCCTAACTCTCAACCTGACCCGAACTCTTACCCTCACCCTAACACTCTCCCTAACCCTAACCTAAAACTAATCCTAAACCTAACCCTCACCCTCAAACTCACCCAAACCCTAAACCTAACCATAACCCTCACCCTAACCCTAACCCTAACCCTCACAATCACCCAACAACTCCCACTAAACCTAACCCTACCCCTCGCCCTAACCCTAACACTAACCCTCAACCTAACCCTAACCCTACCCCTAACCCTCACCCTCACAATAAACCTAATGCTAACTCTCACCCTAACCCTAATCCTCACCCACACTCTATCCCTCACCCTCACCCTCACCTTCACCCTCACCCGAAACCTCATACTCTCCCTAACCCTCAATCTCACCCTAAACATCACCCAAACCCTAACCCTCATCCTAATCCTAACGCTACCCTAACCCTCACCCTAACCTCACCTTAACCCTTACCCTCACCCTATCCCTAATCTTAACCCTAACCATAACCCTCACACTAACTGTAACCCTCACTCTAACCCTAATGCTAACCCTAAACCTAAACTACACCCTCACTCTAACCCTCACCCTCAGCCTAAAGCTAACCTAACTCTATTCCTAATTCTATCTCTCACCCGCAACCAGACCCTAAACCTAACCCTAAACATCACCCTCACCATGACCCTCACCCTAACTCTCACCCTCACCCTCACACTTTCCATCAACATCACACTAAACATCACTGTAACCCTAACACTCACCTTAACCCTAACCCTCACCGTAATGCTAACCCTCACCCTAACCCTCACCCTAACCCTAACCCTCACTGTAATGCTATCCCTCAACCTAACCCTCACCTTAACCCTAACCCTAATCCAAATCCTAACGTTAACATTAACCCTCAACTTAACCCTAAACCTCACACTAACCCTTAACCTCACCAAAACCCTAACCCTAACCCTAACCATACCCCTCTGCCTAACCCACACACCAAACCTAACCCTGACCCTAAGCCTAACCCTTAACCTCACCCTAACCCTAACCCTAAACGTAAACCTAACCCTCACACTAATCCTAACCATAACCCTCACCCTAACCAACACCCTCATCCTGACACTAACCCTCATCCTAACACTCACCCTCACCCTCACCCTCACTCTAACCCTAACCCTAACCCTAACCCACACCCTCACACTAATTCTAACCCTGAACCTGACCCTAAACCTTACCTAACCAAAAACCTCACCCTCACCCTCACCCTCATCCTAAACCTCACCCTCACCCTAGACCTCACCCTAACACTAAACCTCACCCTAAATCTAACCCTCACCCTAACCCTAACCCTCACCCTAACCCTAACACAAACCCTACACATCACTCTAATCCTCACCCTAAACCTAACGCTAAGCCTAACCATTCCAATAAGGCTGACCTTAACAGTAACCTTCATCCTCATACTAAACATCACCCTAACCCTAACGCTAACCTCACCCTAACCCTAACCCTCAACCTAACCCTCACACTCCCCTAAACCTCAACCTAATCCTAACCCTACCCTTCAAACTAACCCTAACCCTAACCCTTACCTAACCGAAACCCTCACCCTCACCCTCACCCTCAACCAAACCTTCAACCTAACCCTAGCCCTCACTCTAACCCTAAACCTACGCCTCACCCTAACCCTCACCCTAACCATTACCCTCACCCTAACCCAAACCCTCTCCCTCACACTAACCCTAACCCTCACACTAACCCTAACCCTACACCTCACACTAAACCTCACCCTAACCCTAAACCTCACCCTAAACGTAACCATAACCCTCACCCTCACCCTAACCCTCACAGTCAAACTAACACTCAACCTAACCTTAACCCTCACCCACATTCCTAACACTCACCCTCACCCTAACACTAAACCTCACCCTAAACATCACCCTAACCCTAACCCTCACCCAAATCCTAACCCTAACACTCACCATAACCCTAACACTCACACTAACCCTCAACCTCAACCTAATCCTCACCCTACAAAAAACCCTAACCCTTACCTAACCGAAACCCTCACACTCACACTCACCCTAACCCTCAACCTAATCCTATCCCTAAACCTCACCGTAACTCTCAGCCTAACCCTAACGCTAACCCTAAACCTCACCATAACCCTAACCCTAAATCTAACCCTCATCCTCACCCTAATATTCACCCTCACCCTAACACTCCCCTTCACAATATACATCACCCTAACACTAACACTCAGCCTAATCATAACCCTCACCCTAACCCTAAACCTAATCCTAACACTAACCCTCACCCTCACCCTCACCTCAAACATAACCCTATCTGAAACCCTCACCGTAACCCTCATCCTAAACCTCAGCCTCACCCTAACTCTAATGCTAACCCTACCTCTCACCCTCACCCTAAACCTCACGCTAAACCTCACCCGAACCCTTACCCTCACCATAACCCTAACCCTAACTCTAACCCTAATCCTCACCCTAACCCTAAACCTCGCCCACAACCTAACCCTCACCGTCACCCGAACCCTCACCCTCAAGCTAACCCTAACCCTAACCCTAACACTAAACCTAATCCGCACCCTCACCCTAACTCTCATCCTCACCATAAACATCACCCTAACCATAACTCTCACCCTAAACCTAATCCTAAACCTAACCCTAAACCTAAATCTCACCCTAACGCTCACCCTATCCCTAATGCTACACCTCACCCTGATCCTAACCCTCACCTAATCCTTATCCTCACACTAACCCTAAACCTAACCCTAACCCTCACACTAACCTTAATCCTCACCCTATCCCTAACCCTCACCCTAACCCACACCCTCACCCTAACTCTAATGCTAACCCTACCTCTCACCCTCACCCTAACCCTCAACCTAAAGCTCACCCTAACACTTACCCTCACCCTAACCCGCAAACTAACACTAACCCTAACCCTAACGCTCACCCTAACCATCACCCGAAACCTAACACTAACCCTCATCCTCACCCTCACCCTAACCCTCACCCTAACCCTATCCCTAAACCTAACCCTAAACCTAACTCTGACCTGAAAACTCACGCTCACCCTAACCCTCACACTAAACATCAGCCTAACCGTAAAATTCACCCTAACACTTACCCTAATTCTAACCCTCACCCTAACCCTAACCGTCACCGTAATCCTAACACGCACATTAACCCTAACCCTAACCCACACCCTCACCCTCGCCCTGACCCTCACCCTAACCCTCATCCTAACACTAACCCTCACCCTCACCCTCACCCTCACTCTAATGCTAAACCTAACCCTAATACTCACCCAAACCCTCACCCTAACCCTAACCTATCCCTATCCCTCACCCTAACCCTAACCCTTTCCCTATACCTCACCCTCACCCTAACCCTAAACCAAAACCTAACCCTCACCCTAAACCTGACCCTAACCCTAAGATTAACCCTCACCCTCATCCTCACACTAAACCTCACCCTAACGCTTACTCTCACCATAACCATAACCCTAAACCCAACCCTAATCCTCACTCTAACCCTAACCCTCACCCACACCCTAATTCTCAACCTGACCCGAAATCTTACCCTCACCCTAACACTCTCCCTAACCCTAACCTAACACTAATCCTAAACCTAACCCTCACCCTCAAACTCACCCAAACACTAAACCTAAACCTAACCCTCACCCTCACCTTAACCCTAACCCTAACAATCACCCAACAACTCCCCCTAAACCTAACGCTACCCCTCACCCTAACCCTAACACTAACCCTCAACCTAACCCTAACCTTTCCCCTAACCCTCACCCTCACAGTAAACCTAAAACTAACGCTAACTCTCACCCTAACCCTAATCCTCACCCACACCCTATCCCTCACCCTCACCCTCACCCTCACCCAAACCCTCATCCTCTCCCTAAACTTCAACCTCACCCTAAACATCACCCAAAACCTAACCCTCACCCTAATCCTAAACCTAACCCTAACCCTCACCTTAACCCTAACCCTAACCCTTACCCTCACCCTATCCCTACTCATAACCCTAACCATAACTCTCCCACTATCAATAACCCTCACTCTAACCCTAATGCTAACCCTAAACCTAACATTCACCCTCACCCTGACCCTCACCGTCAGCCTAATATTAACCCTATCACTATTCCTAATTCTATCTCTCACCCTCAACCAGACCCTAAACCTAACCCTAACCCTCACCCTCACCATGACCCTCACCCTAACCCTCACCTTCACCCTTACTCTTACCATCAACATCACCCTAAACATCACCCTACCCCTATCCCTCACCCTAACCCTAACCCTCACCATAATGCTAATCCTCACCCTAACCCTAACCCTAACCCTAACGCTAACCCTAAACCTCACCCTCACCCTAACTCTCACCCTAAACCTTATCCTCACTGTAACCATAAGTCTCACCCTAACCCTAACCCTCACCCTATTCCTAACCCTAAACCTAACCCTCACCCTCACCCTAACACTCACCGTCACCCTAACCCTCACCCTAAGCCTAACCCTCAAGCAAACACTAACCCTCACCCTCACCTGAACATTCACCCTCACCCTAACACTCCCCCTCACCCTAACCCTCACACTCACAATAAACATCACCTTAATCCTAACACTCAGCCTAACCCTAACCCACTACCTAACCCTAACCCTCAACCTGACTTTCAGCCTAAACCTAACCCTGGCCCTAACCCTTACCCTAACCCTAAGCATCACCCTAAACTTAACTCTCACCCTAACCCTAACCCTCACACTAACCCTAACCCTAATCCTCACCATCACCTCACCCTCACCCTAACCCTAACCCTAATCCTAATCCTAACGCTAACCTTAACCCTCAACTTAACCCTACACCTTAAGCTAAACCTTACCCTCACTATAACCCTACCCTAACCCTAACCCTACCCCTCAGCCTAAGCCACACCCCAACCCTAACCCTGTCCCTAAGCCTAACCCTCAACCTCAGCCTAACCCTAACCCTAACCGTAACCCTAACC